>NC_029793.2:44405296-44414026 GCF_000816755.2 Arachis ipaensis | reverse complement strand
TTTACGTCGTCAATTCTTGGCCAAAGTATGGACTATTATATATTGCTGGAAAGCCCTGGATGTCTACCTTCCAACGCAATTAGAAGTGCGCCATTTCGAGTTCTGTAGCTCCAGAAAATCCATTTTGAGTGCAGGGAGGTCAGAATCCAACAGCATCAGCAGTCCTTTTTCAACCTCTGAATCTGATTTCTGCTCAAATCCCTCAATTTCAATCAGAAAATACCTGAAATCACAGAAAAATACACAAACTCATAGTAAAGTCCAGAAATGTGAATTTAACATAAAAACTAATGAAAACATCCCTAAAAGTGACTAGATCTTACTAAAAACATACTTAAAAACAGCTTTGCTAATGTCCCCAATTAGAGGTGTCCAGGGTTCTTAAGCACACTTTTTTTTTGCTTGGGACCTTGACTTTAACCGCTCAGTCTCAAGTTTTCACTTGACACCTACACGCCACAAGCACATGGTTAGGGACAGCTTGGTTTAGCCGCTTAGACCAGGTTTCTATTCCTTTAGGCCCTCCTATCCACTGATGCTCAAAGCCTTGGGATCCTTTTTATTTGCCCTTGCCTTTTGGTTTTAAGGGTTATTGGCTTTTTCTGCTTGCTTTTTCTTGCTCTTTCTATGTTGGATGGGGTTTGTTAGAACTTCCCAACCTCTTCTTTGAATTTCATATCGGATCTCCGGATACTCATTTCTTTTGAGTTTAAAAGGGACCTCAGGGATCACCTTTTTCTTGGCCACAACATCATAGAAGTGGTCTTGATGGACTTTGGAGACGAATCTTTCCATCTCCCATGACTCGGATGTGGAAGCTCTTGTCTTTCCTTTCCCTTTTCTAGAGGATTCTCCGGTCTTAGGTGCCATCAATGGTAATGGAAAAACAAAAAGCTTATGCTTTTACCACACCAAACTTAGAATATTGGTCGCCCTCGAGCAATAAACAAAAGAGTAGAAGAAGAAGAAGAAATAAAGGAAAGGGAGAGGGTGATGTGGTTCGGCCAAGAAGGGTATAGAGGGGTTGTGTTGTGTGAATTTGATGAAGAATGGAGGGCTTTATATAGGGAAGGGAGGGGGGTTAAGGTTCGGCCATATGGGTGGGTTTGGGTGGGAAATTGGTTTTGAATTTTGAAGGTAGGTGGAGTTTATGAGGTAGGTTTATGGGGAAGAGTGGATGGATGTGAGTGGTGAAGAGATGATGGGAGGAGAGACAAGAAATCACAAGAAGAACTTAAAGAACATAAAGTTTGAATCTTTCTTAACAAGTAAGTAACAAACATGAAATTTTTGAATCAAAACATTAATTGATGATGTTATTTTCGAAAATATGATGTAAAATTAAGAAAATGATTTTTAAAAAATATTTTTGAAATTTTCGAAAATAACTAAAAAAAATTGAAAAAAGATTTGATTTTTGAAAAAGATAAGATTTTTGAATTGAAAATTTGATTTGACTCATAAAAACAACTAGATTTTAAAATTTTTTGAAAAAGTCAAATCTAATTTTCGAAATTTTAAGAGAGAAAAAGGGAAAGATATTTTTTGATTTTTTGAATTTTTATGATGAGAGAGAAAACACTAAAAATGCTCAATGCATGGAATTTTTAGATCAAAACAATGAATGCATGCAAGAATGCTATGAATGTCAAGATGAACACCAAGAACACTTTGAATGTCATGATGAACATCAAGACTTATTTTTGAAAATTTTTATATGCAAAGAAAACATGCAAGACACCAAACTTAGAAATCTTTGATGCTTAGACTCTATGGATGCAAGAATGCATATGAAAAACATCATACAACACAAAACAAGAAAACATCAAGATCAAACAAGAAGACTTACCAAGAACAACTTGAAGATCATGAAGAACACTATGAATGCATGAATTTTCGAAAAATGCAAGATGAATATGCAATTGACACCAAACTTAAAAACTGACTCAAGACTCAAACAAGTAATACAAAATATTTTTTTGATTTTTTTGATTTTATGAATTTTTTGTATTTTCTTTTAATTTTTTCGAAAATCATTTGAAAAAGAAAAATAAGGATTCCAAAATTTTTAATATGAATTCCAGGAATCTTATGCTCTTTAGACTAAAGCTCCAATCAAAGGGTTAGGCATGGCTTAATAGCCAGCCAAGCTTTAGTATGTAACTTAGACATGACACGCCTAACATGCCTTATAGCCAGCCAGGCTTCAACATGCTTCATGAAACACTAGAATTCATTCTTAAAAATTCTAAAAAAATTATTTTTGAAAATATTTTTATTTTAAAATTTTTTTTCGAAAACAAAGGAGAAGATTTTGAAAGATTTTTGAAAAATATTTTTTGAAAACTTTTTGAAAAGAAAACGAAAAGAAAGTTACCCAATCTGAGCAACAAGATGAACCGTCAGTTGTCCAAACTCGAACAATCTCCAGCAACGGCGCCAAAAACTTGGTATGCGAAATTGTTACTCAGGTTGTGAATTATTGTTCGAAATTGATTCCCTGGCGATGGCACCAAAAACGGATGCACAGAACCATGGTCTAAACATATCTTCACAACTTCGCATAACTAACCAGCAAGTGCACTGGGTCGTCCAAGTAATAAACCTTACGTGAGTAAGGGTCGATCCCACGGAGATTGTTGGTATGAAGCAAGCTATGGTCACCTTGTAAATCTCAGTAAGGCGGATATAAAATAGTTATGGAGTTTTCGAAATTAATACTAAAATAAGGATAGAAATACTTATGTAAATCATTGGTGAGAATTTCAGATAAGCGTATGGAGATGCATTCATTCCTCTGAACCTCTGCTTTCCTGCTGTCTTCATCCAATCAGTCTTACTCCTTTCTATGGCTGGCTTTATGTAAGGATGTCATCGGTGCCAATGGCTACTTTCAATCCTCTCGGGAAAATGGTCCAAATGCTCTGTCACAGCATGGCTAATCGTCTGGAGGCATCACCCTTGTCGTTGGTTGCATCCTATTCCTCTTTGTGAAAATGGTCTGGTAGTCAGGCACGCATTCATAGGGAATGATGATGATTGTCACGTTCATCACATTCAGGTTGAAGTGCGAATGAATATCTTAGAAGCGAAATAAGATGAATTGAATAGAAAACAGTAGTACTTTGCATTAATCTTCGAGGAACAGCAGAGCTCCACACCTTAATCTATGGAATGTAGAAACTCTACCGTGGAAAATACATAAGTGATAATGGAGTTCATTGGCCTTGGCCCCAGAGGGGAACCGGAGTAACCAAGACTACGAATACAATGATAAAAAGTTCTATTTATACTAAACTAGTCACTAGGGTTTACAGAAGTAAGTAATTGATGCATAAATCCACTTCCAGGGCCCACTTGGTGTGTGCTTGGGCTGAGCTTGAATTCTACACGTGGAGAGGTCATTCTTGGAGTTGAACGCCAACTTTTGTGCCAGTTTGGGCGTTGAACTCCACTTTGCAACTTGTTTCTGGCGCTGGACGCCAGAATTAGGCAGAGAGCTGGCATTGAACACCAGTTTGCGTCATCTAAACTTAGGCAAAGTATGGACTATTATATATTTCTGGAAAGCCCTGGATGTCTACTTTCCAATGCAAATGGAAGCGCGCCATTTTGAGTTCTGTAGCTCTAGAAAATCCATTTTGAGTGCAGGGAGGTCAGAATCCAACAGCATCAGCAGTCCTTCTTCGACCTCTGAATCTGATTTTTGCTCAAGTCCCTCAATTTCAGCCAGAAAATACCTGAAATCACAGAAAAACACACAAACTCATAGTAAAGTCTAGAAATGTGAATTTAACATAAAAACTAATGAAAACATCCCTAAAAGTAACTAGATCCTACTAAAAACATACTAAAAACAATGCCAAAAAGCGTATAAATTATCTGCTCATCAGCCTCCCTAGAATGATGGGAGTGTTAGAGTCCTCCTCCATATCCAGGATGACAAAATCAGCTGGGAGAAGGAATTTTTCCACTTTTACCAGCACATTCTCTACAACTCCAAGTGCTTGCTGAATGGACTTGTCAGCCATTTGAAGAGCTATTTGAGTGGGTTTCAGCTAAAAAATTTGAAGTTTCCTCATAAGAGATAGAGGCATCAAGTTTATGCTTGCACCAAGGTCACAGAATGATTTCTCAATAGTTATGTCTCCTATGGTACAAGGTATATAAAACCTTCCAGGATCATCCTTCTTCTCTGGTAGACCTCTTTGGAGAATAGCACTACACTCCATTGTTATTTCAACAATCTGTCCTTCCTTCAAGGGTTTTTTCTTTGTTAGCACTTCTTTCATAAATTTGGCATATAATGGCATCTATTCAAGTGCTTCTAAGAAAGGAATATTGATGCTGAGTGTCTTGAATATGTCCAGGAACTTTGAGTATTGCTTATCCTGGTTTTCTTTTTTGAACCTCTGAAGGTATGGAAGTTTGGGGATATATGGCTTCACCCCTTCCTTCTTCTCTTGTAGTTGTATTTCAAGGATGTTCTTATCTCTCTTTGAGCATTTTGTATTCTTGGTCTTTCTATCCTCTTCACTTCTCTCTTCTGTCTCTTCTTGTGGAACTTCTCTGTTGTGTTCTTCCTGATTGATGGCTTCATTCTCCCCAGTATTCTCACTTTCCACTATGAATACTTTGCACTCCTCCCACTTTGTGGCTTTTCCTTTGTCCCTTGGGGGTCTTGAGTGGCACTAGGGGATGCATTTGGTTGCTTCTCACCCATTTCTGCAATTTGTTTAGCCATTTGTTCTATATGTCTCTCAAGATTTCTGATTGAAGCTTCTTGGTTTTTACTTGTTATGGCTTGATCTTTCCTTGCCATCCCTTGATTTTTCATGAGTTTTTCCATCATTATCTCTAGACTAGAGATTCTTTGGGAGTTTGGATTTGGTTGTGGTTGTGTAAACTGAGATGGTTGTTGCTGGAAGTTGTTTAAACTATTTGCAGGGTTATTTTGTGGGTGGAATATGGATGTGGAAAGGCTATTTTGGTGGTTTTGTGAGTTGTTATGGGGTTGGGGATATATGTTTTGTGGGTTTTTGAATTGGTTAGTATCTTTAGATGAATGGCTTTTGTTGTTTGTGTTGCTGAGGCTGCCAGAGTTGAAGTCCCTTTGTCCTTGATTCTGATGCTCACCCCACCTTAAATTAGAATGAGTTCTCCAGGGTGTCTTGTGTGCATCACCATGGAGGTTGTGTTGGAATGAACTTGAGGTGTTGTTGATGCACGGAAAACTTGTCTCACAACAAATCTCCCTTCGGCAAGTGTACCGAATTGTCGTCAAGTAAAACTCACAATAGAGTGAGGTCGAATCCCACAGAGATTAACGGATTAAGCAATCAATGGTTAATTGATTTTCCTAGTTAGATGATTCAGATTTGGATGATGAGCAGCAAAGAAATGTAAATTGGCAGGAAAGTAAAAAAAGCAATAAAGTGAAGAGAAGTAAAATGGCAAGAAAATAAATTGTAAGAACTAAAAAATAGAATGAACATTGGGATCAAGAGATATGGCAATCCTCCGGATCAAGTTCATTCTCATCTCTTCCTCAATCAATGCACTCATTGATCTTCTTGGCAATCTTAAGTGATCGAATTACAATTTCTTGTAATTTAATCTCTCAAATCTTGATCAATAGCCAATTCCTTGGTCAATTGCTCATGAGAAGAGATGAAGTATGGTCACTGATTATACCACATGCATTTCCCAAACCAAGTGTTGAGAGGATTATAGTCACATATCCATCCAAACCCAATTTGGTCCAGCATGAGAAAGCATTTCTAGCTTGATCTCTTTATTCCTCTTTCAAGGTTCAGAAGAGATCCAAGTATGAATAGTTTCTTTTCCAAGATAACTACCCAATTGGATGAAGATCGAAAGCTTTCAAGTAAAATCAAGAGAAAAGAAAGAAGAAGAAGAATAGGAACTACACTTAATCCATTGAATCACAATAGAGCTCTCTAACCCAATGTAAAGAGTTAGTTGATCATTGCTCTACAAAAATAGAAAAGAAAGAAAGTGCAGAAAAGTAAAGATGAAGATAAAAACTGAAAATAAAACTTCAAATTCATAAATGAAAATTACAACTAAAAGAAATAGAAGGAAAAGTGTGTGAGGGGAGGGAGTCCGAAGACCCCTCTTCAATCCCCCATTCCAGAATTGTCCAGCCTCCTTTCAATGTAAAAACTAAGGCCTTTATATAGGCTCTCCTAAATTACAAAATGAAAGCAAATTACAATAAAATGAAAATTCCTATTCTAGATGCTTCTTGTGGTCTTGATTGGTTGAAAATTGTAGGCTTGCTTGCTTGAGCTTTGAAGTGGGCTTGAGAGAGAAGTGAGTCAAGTTGAGGTCTAGGTGCTAAAGTTAGTGCCAAAGTTAGCCAAACTAACGCTACAAGTGTGGCATTAGTGCTAAAGTTATTGTGGCTAACGTTGCACTTGCTGCCCAGTTGGTGTTTTTGGGGCTTAAAAGATGCCTCTTGTTTGTGCTCCAATTTCATTCCCACTATAGAGTATTATATATCGTTGGAAAGCTCTAAATGTCAGCTTTCTAATGCAACTAAAATCACCTCAATTGGACCTCTGTAGCTCAAGTTATGCTCCTTTGAAGTGGACAGGGTCGCTGGTGTCAGTGTGCAATGTTGGAGGCAACGTTGGCACACCAATGTGGTCGAAAATGCCAGATTCTGGAGCTCAAATGCATTGTCCACCCCATACTATTATATATTTTTGGAAATCATTGAATGTCTACTTTCCAATGCAGTTGGGAGCGCATCATTTGGGACTTCGCAGCTCGAGTTATACTCCGTTGAAGGTGCAGAGGTCAGCTGGCCTTACTACAGGTTGGCACCATGTTCTTTTATGCACTTTTCGGGGCAGTTTTCTCCCTCAATTTTAGTGTCCACCATGTAGTGCCATATATGCTTGAAATTCTCGATTCCTACTTTCCAATGCTTTTGGAATCACCTCATTTGGAGCTCTGTAGCTTAAGTTATTCTTGTTGGAAGTATACCCCTTCAAGCTGTGAGGAGCAACGTTGGAGCACCAACTTTGGCTCTAATGCTGCTTCTCTTTTCTTTCTTTCATGGCTTTCTTGTTGCTTCTTTGCCTTCCATATTCTTAGCTTCTTCTTACCTATCATCAACCAAACAAAATGCATCAAAGTATTGCCTTAATCACAAGATAATGCATCATTCATAGCATCAAACAATTCTTTGCATAAATCTCATGAATATGCACAAAATTAAAAATGTTTGATTGAATTAAGACAAACATGAATTTCTCATCCAAATACTTACTTATTGCCTAAGAAATGCATGAAACTACTCTAAAACAAACTAAAAATGGCTTGTGAAACTAGCCAAGATGCCCTGGCATCACAACACCAAACTTAAATCTTGCTTGTCCTCAAGCAAGTGATAGAACATGAAAATACAAGAGATACAAGTCCTTATTTGGAGAATTCAAATCCTTGGTTCATGGAGTTTCATGCATGGCGATTTAGGTTCAAGTTCATGCTGGTTTCTAGGCTCTCATATGCTCTTGAACTCTCACTCTATTGCCTTCTATGAGACTTTTATTCTTGATCCTTAGCTTCTCTATTTTTTTTTATTTCCTTCTTTAGAGCTTATTGCTTTTTGTAGCTAAGTGTTCTGTGTCTAGCACCTCTTTGGGTTGCTAAATACCTTGTGACAAGGTTGCTCTTGATAGTGGACTTTCAGTTGACAATCCCAGGTTAGTTAACCCATGTTGTCAAGTAATGAAGTACTCCTAAGAACTTACTCATCCAAGTAGATCCTTGCACAAAAACACCACAGACACATGCCTCATGGTTCAAAATATTGGTGCCTAGCTTTATTTTCTGCTCTTTTCTTTCTTTTTCATTCTCTTTTTTTTCTTTTTAGGATCTTATTAACTCATTTAAGTCTCATAGAATGCACTTCAAGCTTATAATTCAATAGATATCTTAGCCCTTTACCTTATTGATGAACCAACTTAGCTAACAAATACCACCACAACACTAAGACTTAGTTCTGCACATTAGATTTCACTCTTGTCTTTCATAGCAAATTCTTATAGTTTCTTTTATTAAGCTCAAGGACACATCATACAATTCAAGCAGGATGACAATGAAATAGGCACTTAGACTAGCAGCCCAAAATGACAATAAACAAAGACAAACAAAATGTAAAGGTTCATGAAAATAGGATACAATCATACTTCTAATTTAAGCTCTACAAATCAGAGACAGTTAAGTATAATACAACCTCTTGGTATCTTCTTGTTTCTTTCTTGTCATCATCATCCATAGCTTTTACATCCTTCTTTGTCTTCTTGGATGATGGTGTATAGTCATTCTAAGAGATTGATTGAATTCCTGCAAAGTTATTGGAAGTTGCTTGTTCCCCAAGCACTTGAAAGTTGGTAAGCATGCATGTATGCTTGTGAATTTCTGAACTGAATTTGGTGTGTGAAGACCAAACTTAATTCTTTGCCTAATGCAGCAGATTGAATACATGTAGAGGACCTCATGTGCTTTTATTAAGAAAACAACTATGAACTAGAAAAACAAACTATGAACTAGAAATTAAACTATTGTTATGTAGTTTTCCTGATTGGTTGGAGCTCGTGACTAGTCATGCTGAGGGTTACAATGTGTTTTTTAATGAAATATTTGGTGGAACACCAAACTTAGAATTACACATTCACCCTTGGATTGTTTTGGTGT
>NC_029793.2:44374475-44405235 GCF_000816755.2 Arachis ipaensis | reverse complement strand
ATAATATTTGTCACTAAACTTATGCAAAATCCTCATGAAATCATGTAAAATGCACAATGTATGCTTGAGTCAAGGCATAAGTGAATATTTACCCAAAACTAGCTTATTTCCTAAAGAAATGCATGAAACTAACCTAAAAACAGTAAAGAGAAGGTCAGTGAAACTGGCCAAAATGCCCTGGCATCAGTAAAATGGCAAGAAAAGTAAATGTAAGAACTAAAAATAAAATGAACATTGGGATCAAGAGATATTGCAATCCTCCGGATCATGTTCATTCTCATCTCTTCCTCAATCAATGCACTCATTGATCTCCTTGGCAATCTTAATTGATCGAATTCCAATTTCTTAGAATTCAATCTCTCAAATCTTGATCAATAGCCAATTTCTTGGTCAATTGCTCATGAGAAGAGATGAAGTATGGTCACTGATTATACCACATGCATTTCCCAAATCAAGTGTTGAGAGGATTATAGTCACATATCCATCCAAACCCAATTTGGTCCAGCATGAGAAAGCATTTCTAGCTTGATCTCTTCATTCCTCTTTCAAGGTTCAGAAGAGATCCAAGTATGAATAGTTTCTTTTCCAAGATAACTACCCAATTGGATGAAGATCGAAAGCTTTCAAGTAAAATCAAGAGAAAAGAAAGAAGAAGAAGAATAGGAACTACACTTAATCCATTGAATCACAATAGAGCTCTCTAACCCAATGTAAAGAGTTAGTTGATCATTGCTCTACAAAAATAGAAAAGAAAGAAAGTGCAGAAAAGTAAAGATGAAGAGTGAAACTGAAAATAAAACTTCAAAATTCATAAATGAAAAGTACAAAGGAAGAAAAGGAAAAGTGTGTGAGGGGAGGGAGTCCGAAGACCCCTCTCTAATCCCTCCTTCCAGAATTCCCAGCCTCGTCTAGCCTCAGATGATTTCAATGTAAAAACTAAAGCCTTTATATAGGCTCTCCTAAATTACAAAATGAAATTAAAAGCAAATTACAATTAAATGAAAATTCCTATTCTAGATGCTTCTTGTGGCCTTGATTGGTTGAAAATTGTAGGCTTGCTTGCTTGAGCTTTGAAGTGGGCTTGAGAGAGAAGTGAGTCAAGTTGAGGTCTAGGTGCTAAAGTTAGTGCCAAAGTTAGCCAAACTAACGCTACAAGTGTGGCGTTAGTGCTAAAGTTATTGTGGCTAACGTTGCACTTGCTGCCCAGTTGGTGTTTTTGAGGCTTAAAATATGCCTCTTATTTGAGCTCCAATTTCATGCCCACTATAGAGTATTATATATCGTTCGAAAGCTCTGAATGTCAACTTTCTAACGCAACTAGAATCACCTCAATTGGATCTCTGTAACTCAAGTTATGCTCCTTTGAAGTGGACATGGTCGCTGGCATATATGCCAACGTTACTGGAAATGTTGATTGCCAATAATGCTAGTGATTTCCCGTTTCTGAAGCTCAAACTTAGTGTCCACCCCATACTATTATATATCGTTGGAAAGCCCTGGATGTCTACTTTCCAATTCTCTTGGAAGCGCATCATTTAGAGCTCTACAACTCGAGTTATACTTCTTGGAAGGTGAAGAGGTCAGTTGGCCTAAATACAGGCTGATACCATGTTCATCATTGCACTTTTGGGGCAGGTTTTCTCCCTTAAATTTAGTGTCAACCATATAGTGCCATATATGCTTGGAAAGCTCTAGAATTCTACTTTCCAATGCCACTGGAATCACCTCATTTGGAGCTTTGTGGCTCATGTTATGCGTGTTTGAAGAAGGCATGGTCAGGCTGCCAGGTGGGACTTTTGCCCACGTTAACTACCACGTTAACTAAGTTAACGTGGGAGTTAACGTGGCTTATTACCTTCATAAAAGTTCTAAAGAATGTCCCATTCATTGAACATTTCAAGGGGACATTTTCTAATTAGGGCCTTGTACCTCTCCTATGCTTCATAGAGAGGTTCTGTATCCATCTGTGTGAAGGTTTGCACCTCAGTCTTAAGCCTGATGATCCTTTGAGGGGGTAGAACTTGGCCAAAAATTTATTCACTAGATCCTCCCAGCTAGTATGGGAAGACATTAAATGTCTCAACTCAAGGCAACAAAAATTCAAGGAAGGAACAACTGACAGAGGATGAGCAGACCACTGCCCAAAATCCCTCTGAGGACAGTAAGATCCCAGATAGGAATAATTCTGGCATTCAAACACCAGAAAAGGGTGAAAAACTGGCGTTAAATGCCCAATCCATGTCCAGTTCTGGTGTTCAAATGCCAGAAAAGGGTGGGAATCTGGCGTTAAATGCCCAATCCATGTCCAGTTCTGGTGTTCAAACACCATAAAAGGGTAGGAATCTGGCGTTAGACACCCATCCATCCCCCTATCCTGGCGTTCAAATGCCAATGAGGGATCAGACACCTGCAAGTACTGATAATAACTCCCTCAAGAAGGCTTCTCAACCTGCTTCTATAGGAAATAAACCTGCAGCAACTAAGGTTGAAGAATATAAAGCCAAAATGCCTTATCCTTAGAAACTCCACCAAGTGGAACAGGATAAATAATTTGCCCGCTTTGTAGACTATCTCAGGACTCTCGAAATAAAGATTCCGTTTACAAAGGCACTTGAGCAAATACCCTCTTATGCTAAGTTCATGAAAGAGATATTAAGTCATAAGAAGGATCGGAGAGAAACTGAAAAAGTTTTTCTCACTGAAGAATGCAGTACAGTCATTCTAACAAGTATACCAGAGAAGCTTAAAGATCCTGGAAGCTTTATGATACCATGCACATTAGAGAACTTGTACCAAGACAGCTCTATGTGATCTTGGGGCAAGCATCAACCTAATACCTGCATCCACTATCAGAAAGTTTGGCTTGACTGAAGAAGTCAAACCAACTCGAATATGCCTCCAACTTGCTAATGGATCCATTAAATATCCATCAGGCATAATTGAGGACATGATTATCAAGGTTGGGCCATTTGCCTTCCCCACTGACTTTATAGTGCTGGAAATGGAGGAGCACAAGAGTGCAACTCTCATTCTAGGAAGACCCTTCCTAGCAACGGGACGAACTCTCATTGATGTCCAAAAAGGGGAAGTGACCCTGAGAGTCAATGAGGATGAGTTCAAGTTAAATGATGTCAAGGCTATGCAGCATCCAGACACAGCAAATGACTGCATGAGCGTTGATATTATTGACTCCTTGGTGGAAGAGATCAATATGACTGAAAGTCTCGAATCAGAGCTAGAGGACATCTTTAAAGATGTTCAGCCTGATCAAGAGGAACCAGAGAAAATGAAAGAACCTCTGAAAACTCCTCAGGAAGAGGAGAGGCCTCCTAAACCCGAGCTCAAACCACTACCACCATCCCTGAAATATTCGTTTCTAGGAGAAGACGACACTTTTCCTGTAATCATAAGCTCTGCCTTAGAGCAACAGGAAGAGAAAGCACTACTTCAGGTGCTAAGGACACACAAGACAGCTCTTGGGTGGTCCATAAGTGACCTTAAGGGCATTAGCCCTGCCAGATGCATGCACAAGATTCTATTGGAGGATGATGCTAAACCAGTGGTTCAACCATAGAGGCGGTTAAATCCAGCCATGAAGGAAGTGGTGCAGAAAGAGGTTACTAAATTACTAGAGGCTGGAATTATTTATCCTATTTCTGGTAGCCCCTGGGTGAGCCCTGTCCAAGTCGTCCCAAAGAAGGGAGGAATGACAGTGATTCATAATGAATAAAATGAACTGGTTCCTACAAGAACAGTTACAGGGTGGTGTATGTGTATTGACTACAGAAGGCTCAATACAACCACCAGAATGGATCATTTTCCTTTACCATTCATAGACCAGATGCTAGAGAGACTAGCAGGTCATGAATACTACTACTTTTTGGATGGCTATTCAGGTTACAACCAAGTTGCAGTAGATCCTCAAGACCAAGAGAAAATAGCATTCACATGTCCATCTGGAGTATTTGCCTACAGAAGGATGCCTTTTGGTCTATGCAATGCACCTGTAACCTTTCAGAGATGCATGCTCTCTATTTACTCTGATATGGTGGAAAATTTTCTGGAAGTCTTCATGGATGACTTCTCAGTATTTGGAGACTCATTCAGCTCCTGTCTTGATCATCTAGCACTTGTTCTGAAAAGGTGCCAAGAGACTAACCTGGTTTTAAACTGGAAAAAATGTCACTTTATGGTGACTGAAGGAATTGTCCTTGGGCATAAAATTTTGAACAAAGAAATAGAGGTGGATCAAGCTAAGGTAGAGGTAATTGAAAAATTACCACCACCCCCCCAATGTTAAGGCAATCAGAAGCTTTCTGGGACATGCAGAATTCTACAGGAGGTTTATAAAGGATTTTTCAAGAATCGCAAAACCTTTGAGTAATCTGCTAGTTGCTGATACACCATTTGTCTTTGACACAGAGTGTTTGCAGGCCTTTGAGACTCTGAAGGCTAAGTTAGTCACAGCACCTGTCATTTCTGCACCAGACTGGATATTACCATTCGAATTAATGTGTGATGCCAGTGACCATGCTATTAGTGCAGTATTGGGACAAAGGCATAACAAGCTTCTGCATGTCATTTACTATGCTAGCCGTGTTCTAAATGACGCACAGAAGAATTACACAACCACAGAAAAAGATCTACTTGCAGTGGTTTATGCCATTGACAAGTTTAGATCCTATTTAGTAGGATCAAAAGTGATTGTGTACACTGACCATGCTTCTCTCAAATATCTACTCACAAAGCAGGATTCAAAACCCAGGCTCATAAGATGGGTGTTGCTTCTCTAAGAGTTTGATATAGAAATAAGAGACAGAAAAGGGACAGAGAACCAAGTAGCTGATCACCGGTCCCAGATAGAACCAGTAGCAGGGGCGTCTCTTCCCCTAACTGAGATCTCTGAAACCTTTCCGGATGAGCAACTCTTTGCCATTCAGGAAATACCATGGTTTACAGACATTGCAAACTATAAGGCTGTGAGATTCATACCCAAAGAATACAGTAGACAGCAAATAAAAAAATTAATTTCTGATGCAAAGTACTACTTGTGGGATGAACCATATCTCTTTCAGAGATGTGCAGACAGAATGATCCGCAGATGCGTGCCTAGAGAAGAGGCATAGAAGATCCTATGGCATTTCCATGGATCACAATATGGAGGACATTTCGGAGGTGAGCGAACAGCCACAAAAGCTTTCCAATGTGGCTTCTACTGGCCTACCCTCTATAGAGACTCCCGAGAGTTTGTACGTAACTGTGATAGTTGCTAGAGAGCTGGTAATCTGCGTCATGGTTACGCCATGCCTCAACAAGGGATCTTAGAGATTGAGTTTTTTGATGTATGGGTATTGACTTCATGGGGCCTTTCCCACTATCATACTCAAGCACTTACATTCTGGTGGCAGTAGACTATGTATCTAAATGGGTAGAGGCAATTGCCACACCCACTAATGATACTAAGACAGTGCTGAAGTTCCTCCAGAAGCATATCTTCAGCAGATTTGGTGTCCCTAGAATACTAATCAGTGATGAAGGGACTCATTTCTGCAATAAACAGCTTGACTATGCTCTGATCCGATATGGAATTAACCACAAAGTGGCAACTCCATATCATCCACAGACAAATGGGCAGGCTGAAGTCTCAAATAGAGAACTAAAATGAATCCTGGAATGGACTGTAAGTACCCGTAGAAAGGATTGGGCAAGGAGTCTGGATGATGCTCTATGGGCATACAGAACTGCATTCAAAACTCCTATAGGGACCTCTTCATACCAGCTTGTGTATGGAAAAGCCTGTCACCTGCCAGTGGAACTGGAACACAAGGCCTATTGGGCAACCAGATTCCTAAACCTTGATGCCAAGTTAGCTGGAGAGAAAAGATTGCTCCAGTTGAATGAGCTAGAGGAATTCAGACTCAATGGTTTCGAAAATACAAAAATTTACAAGGTGAAAGCAAAAAGGTGGCATGACAAGAAACTGTCATCCAGAGTCTTTGAGCCAGGACAGAAGGTTCTGCTGTTTAACTCTATACTCAGATTATTCCCTGGGAAACTAAAATCCCGGTGGATGGGACCATATGTGATTACATGTGTGTCACCATATGGATATGTAGAGCTTCAGGATATTGACTCTAACAAAAAGTTCATTGTTAATGGACAGAGAGTAAAGCATTATCTTGAAAGCAATGTTGAGCAAGAATGTTCAAAACTAAGACTAGATTAAAGCTCAGTAAAGTCCAGCTAAAGACAATAAAGAAGCGCTTGTTGGGAGGCAACCCAGCCATTAGCAAAGTTTATTTGTTATTTAAATAATAATTATAGGAGTTTGATATAAATTATCTTCAAAGTTAATTATCAATTACAGGAGTTCACAGAGTTACAGAAGGATTCAGAGCATAAAGTAGAGAAAAGGAGCTCAGTGGCACGAAAATGCCAGTAAGGGGTATTTTGGGCGTTAAATGCCAGAATGGGTGATAAGGCAAATGCAGTCTGGTATGATAAGGCAGATGACTCCTATATAAGCTTCGTGAGAGGGGTGACCATGGACTTCAGCCCCATGAGCATCATGAGGGTGTTAAAGCTACGAACCATACCATTTGCAGAAGAAAGCTATCACTCCAGAATAGATGGCAGCCCCAATCATGACCAGATTGTACAAGATATTTGCGTGCAAGGAGCTGATTGGGTACGAGATCCTCAGGGGAAACCCAAGTTCATCAAGAGAGGGGACCTCACCCCTGAAGCAAAGGGGTGGTTTGAAATTGTAAGAAGATCCATCCTTCCTGCCGGGAATAACTCAGAGGTGAATCTTAAGAGAGCAACAATGGTGCAATGTATACTTAAAGGGGGAGAGATCAAGGTTCATGAACTCATAGCCCAAGGTATTAGGAAGATGGTTGAGAAAAGTGATTCTGGAGGAAGTTTAGGCTACCCCAGCACTATTTTCCGTCTGTGTGACAGGGCTGGGGTGGTGTTCGAGGATGAGGACCCCGAGTGGATAAAAGTGGGAATCCCAATTACTGTTCGACGGATGCATGCTGTTGCATCTCCCCTACCTCAACGAAAGCCAAGAAAGAGGCCAGCCCATCAAGTGGTAGAAGGACAAAACCTAGAGGAGCAAGCCCCTTTGGACATGCACCAACTACAGGAAGCCATTGATGGCTTATCTAAACAATACTTGGAAAATCAAGGGGCACAGAAAGAGTTTCAACTACAGTTGATGGACCGTCAAGAAGAATCCCTATCTAGATGGATGAATCAACATGGGGAGTGGCAAAAGCAATTGATGGAGCAACAATTGGAACAAGGGAAACAATGGGGTGAATCCTTCCACAGGTTGGAACAAAGGCAGGATCAACAACAAGAAGCCATTCAAAAGCTAATCAACATCCAAGCATATCAAGGTGCACACATACATGAAATGCATCAGAAACAATTAGAACAGGCTGAACTCTTCGACGAATACAGGGCGTTCTCAGAAGGAGTTTACATGAACGAGACTGGACATCATGTGAACACTTAAGCCAAGCTCGGATACTTAGTTGGACAACTACCTATACTGCATCCGGGAATCACAAGATATGAAGAAGTGAAGGATGAATTAGCGCGAGAAGAAAGAGAGAGGGTAGAAAAGAGTCATGAATCAGTAAGGAAGGCACTTGAAGATTGGAAAAAAGCCAGACTGGCACGGATATAAGGAAACACAAGTGGACACAAAGAGGACAAACAAGAGGGAGAGCATGAGCACCCCCATGAGTAAAAGGTGGTGGAGTTCCCTCATTGTCCTATCTTTTTCAAGTTTTAAATAAGGAAAATCATGTATGAAATAGAACATGTTTCCATGGTAGTTTACGATTTTCAATTCTGCCTTTAAGTTTGCATTGCTTAGGTCTATGCTTGCTAGTCTAATGTCACTGCTGCATTTTCACCTTGCTCACTTGTATGCTTGTCCCTTGAAGTCAAATAAAAAGAGATGTTATGAAAGACCAGAGTGATGTTCAATTTGTGGAGTAAGTTCTTAAGCTTGTGGTGTAGTCATTACTTAGCTAAGTTGGTTCACCAACAAGGTAGGAAGGCAACTATCTATCCTGAATCATATACTTGAAACAAAACCCATGAGACTAGCTAAATAACAAGATCCTAATAAAGAAAAAGAGTAAGAAATAAGGCTAGGCACCAAGGGTTGAATCTTGAGGCATGTGTCTGTGGTGCTCCTGTGTAAAGGATATGCTTGGATGAATAAGCTCTCAGGGGTGCCTTATCACTTGGTAACTTGGGTTAACTAACCCGGGATTATCAGCAGAAAGTCTACTATCAAGAGTAACCTTTGCTA
The DNA here is from genome assembly GCF_000816755.2 of Arachis ipaensis. Classification (NCBI taxonomy): domain Eukaryota; kingdom Viridiplantae; phylum Streptophyta; class Magnoliopsida; order Fabales; family Fabaceae; genus Arachis; species Arachis ipaensis. Next base: position 44,396,900 of record NC_029793.2, on the reverse strand, counting down.
CAGAACACTTAGTAACCCAAAGAGGTGCTGGACACCAAGGTCTCAAGTAAGAAAATAACAAACCATGTGCCTGTGGTGTGTATGTTTGGGGGAAAGAGACTTGAGGGAGTAAGTCCTTAGGGGTGTCTTAACACCCAGCACCTTGGACCAACTGGTTCGGGAGTGCTGGCTGAAAGCTTATCTTAAAAAGTCACCCCCTCACAAAGCTCCTAGTTTAAGAACACAATTAAACCTTGAAAATACAAAGGGATCAATGAATAAAAGTCTCAAAGGGTGCAATCAAGTGAGTATTCCAGGGCATGATAAAGGTCTGAAATCCAGTGAAGGAATGAACCTAAGTTGCTATGCATGAAACCCCATAAAACCAAAGACATGACTTCCACAATAATGACTCATTTCTCTTTTCATATCATTCATCATTCTCATGTTTTAGTACTTGCTTAGGGACAAGCAAGCTTTAAGTTTGGTGTTGTGATGCCAGGGCATCTTGGCTAGTTTCACTGACCTTTTCTTTACTGTTTTAGGGTAGTTTCATGCATTTTCTTAGGAAATAAGCAAGTTTTGGGTAGATAATCACTTACATCTTGATTCAAGCAAACATTATGAATTTTACATGATTTTATGAGAATTATGCATGAATTGAATGAATAAATAGATGATGCATGATCTCATAACTTGGATTAGAGCTTTGATGCATTTTATTTGCTTGATTTCAGGACAAAGGAAGCAAGCAAGAGCCACGTTAGCAGCCACGTTAATCTAATTAACGTGAGCACTAACGTGGAATGGGAATGAACTTACAACGTTAATGAGAAAAGTGATCGCCAATAACGTTTTCGAAGCCATCATAGCCCACGTTAATTGCCACGTTAACTACATTAACGTGGTAGTTAACGTGGAGGAAAAGAGAGCTCCAGCGTTAGTGGTAAAAGTGAATACCATTAACGCTTTGAATTGGCAATTGGCCACGTTAAGAGTCACGTTAACTTAGTTAACGTGAACTCTAACATGGAAGGGGAAAACAATGCCAACGTTAGTGACACTCACCTTTGTCTTTAACGTTGGACTAAGCCAACATTGCCCACGTTAGTGGTCACGTTAAGACCACTAACGTGAAGAGTAACGTGGAGCCAAGCATGATAAGCCAACGTTAGTGACACTCACCTTTGTCACTAATGTTGGAGATGGCAATCATTAACACGTTAAGAGTCACGTTAACTAAGTTAACGTGAACTCTAACGTGGGAAGGTGAGGTGTTTAGAGCGTTAGTGATAAAGGTAAGTGTCACTAACGCTCTCGAGGCTAAGGCATGCCCACGTTAAGAACCACGTTAGTTATACTAACGTGAATTCTAACGTGAGGAAAGGGGGGGCTAAGAGCAACGTTATTGGCAAAGGTGAACGCCAATAACGCTTGCGATGGACCAAGAGGCAACGTTAGTGGTCACGTTAGTGTCACTAATGTTGAAGTTAATGTGGATCATTTTTGGGTTGGAACGTTAGTGAAAAAGGTGATCGTCACTAACGTTCTCGAACCCACATCTTCACTTAACGTTAACACCACTAACGTCCTGGCTAAAGTCCATGCCTACGTCACACTTTCTCTGCAAGTAAAGCTGACCCCATTGAAGATTCCAAATTGCTTCAACTCAAGATCCAAAGGCCCATATCCAAGACTTGAAGAGCCAACTAGAAGATCAGAAGAGTAGTATATATAGGAGTAGTTTTGAACTAGAGAGGGAGCTTTTTGGCATTTTGGAGAACTACTCTCTGTATACTTTTACTTTCTCTGTAACTTTTAGTTTTACTTTTAGAATGTATTCTCCATCTTTGCTTTCTATTCCCAGAGCTATGAACAACTAAACCTCTTTTGTTGGGTTAGGGAGCTTTGTTGTAATTTGATGGATCAATAATAGTTTTCCTTATTCTTCTTCTTTCTTTTCTCTTGATTTTACTAGAAAGCTTTCAATCTTCATCTAATTGGGTAGTCGTCATGGAAAAGAAGCTATTCATACTTGGATCTCTTCGGAACTTTGGAAGAGGAATGAAGAGATCATGCTAGAAATGCTTTCTCATGTTGGACCAAATTGGGGTTTGGACGGATATGGTGACATATAATCCTCCCAATACTTTGATTTGGAAATACATGTGGTATAATCAGTGACCATACTTCATCTCTTCTCATGAGCAATTAGACCAAGGAATTGGCTATTGATCAAGATTTGAGAGATTGAATTACCAAGGAATTGGAATTCAATCACTTAAGATTGCCAAGGAGATCAATGAATGCATTGATTGAGGAAGAGATGAAAATGAACTTGATCCGGAGAATACAACATCTCCTGAGCCCAATGAATTTCCCATTTTTGATCTTACCTATTCTCTTTACTTTCCGCCATTTACTTTTATGCTCATCTTCCCCATTACCCATTTAAGATTCTGCACATTACTTTACGTCATTTACATTCAGTTCTTTATTTCCAGCAATTACATTTTCTGCCATTTACTTTCCCGCCATTTAATTTCCTACAATTCTCAAATCAAATTCTGCTTAGCTCAACTAGAACATTCCTCCAATTAAAGTTGCTTGACCAATCAATCCCTGTGGGATTCGACCTCACTCTATTGTGAGTTTTTACTTGACGACAATTCGGTATACTTGCCGAGGGAAAATTGTTGAGAGACAAGTTTCCGTGCATCACCAACACTCCCCACCACCAGTCTCCCACCGCAGCCACCGCCGGCAACCCCAGAACGCCGCCGTCCGCCGCCCACTCTTCCCCCCTCTCTTCTCCTCTTCTTCTCCTTATTCCTCCTTTCTCAACCCTGCCCTCCCGCCGAACCCAAGCCCGCCGCGGACAGCACCAGCGCCACCGTGCCACCACCACCTTGCCACCGTGCCACCCCCTCTCCCTTCTTTTCTAATTCTTTTACTGCACCACCCAAGTTTCCCCTGCTTCCATCTCTGCGTTTTACACTCTCCCTCTGTTCAAATAAGTCAGTTTGCATATTTAAATTTTGTTCAATTTAGGATAGTTTGAGATGCATGTTTTTAGTGGATTTTAGGTGTTTAGGTAGCTAGGATGTGGTTAGTAGATTTAGGTCTGATAACTACTCTGTTCTTGCTGACTGGAATGGTTAATTCATCTCTATTTGTGGTAATACTCTGCCTTGTGCTGAATTGTTCATATTTTATTATTTGCTTTTGTGATACACTGGTTTTTTGTTGCTGCTGCGTATTATCTGAATTTGCTGGGCTCCCATCTGAGTCAATTTGGTTCCTTGATAGTGGATTCTTGATGTATGATTTTAATGGAATTCAAATCTGAGTTTTTATTGTTGTTGCATTCTTGTTGCGATTTACTCTTCATTGTTGATTCAGTGAGCTTAATTCCTTGCATCCATATCCCTTATTATTGCTTGCTTGCTGAATTTGATGAAGCAAGGCTGATTGCATATAACTGCCTATTGCTGTTTTGATTGGCTCAATTGCTAGATTCTTATGAATTTACATATGGTTTTCGTGTTTTTAATGGTTAATGCATTCATAGGAAGTCCAAACTGATAAACTGAATCTGGGACTAAACTGCTACTTTCTTCTGCTTTCTGATGTTGAGTCACATGAATTACCTTGTTCTTCTCGCTGTCGCCATATATTGAAATTCATGTGCTGATTGAAATTGTTGCTCTGAGTCCATATGACATGCTGATTGTTACTTCTTTGCTAAACTGCCTTGACTCTATTTGAACTGAGTTTTTGCTGTTTATTTTTTCGGGAACGTTCCTTTTATTGCCGGAGCTAGGCTAGCATTCCCATTCCTTTTGGTTCCTTTTCTACTTGAAATGCATTGTTGATGATTTTTATTCTTCTTACTGCTTCTTCCCTTATATGTTTTATCATCAATGATTTGCATTGTCTGCTTGAATGTGGGTTACTTGTTCTTCAATCTTGTGAACTTCTGTTAGCTAGGAACTACAGTACCATGCCACTAATTTTAACTTACCTTTCTAACTCTTGACTTCATTGACTTCCTAAAGTTTCTCTTAGTTTTACACTAACTCTTTTCAACCCCTTTCAAGGCATGTTTATTGTTGTTTATTGACAAACAAGCATTCTAAATTTCATTTAATAGATTCTTGGATTGTAATTTCTGATTGGTTTCTTTGAATCCTACCTTGCATCCAGTCCAAAATTCTATATCTTTATTACTCACTTCTTGCTTTATATTTCATTCCCCTTTAGCCTATCCACTGCTTGTCATGATTGACCATTGATTGCCTATTTATTTTCCCGTTGTATTTGTTAATCTGTATCCTGGAATTTCTGTTTTTCAGGAGATCTGATCCAAAAGGAAAGGGCAAGGCTAAGGCCAGCACTAGTAAGAGGAAAAGAGGACAGTCATCTGTCGCTCTGTCAGATATTCTAGGGGATGAATCCTGGCGTGAGAAGAACTTCATAGGAAAAAGAAGATCAACTAGTGCCTACTTTTGACCCAGTTAAACTTGCAAACCTCTACTGTGAACTGAAATTTTCCGTCTTTGCGGAAAAGAGGCACCTCTATTTGGAAAAGACTTTCAAAATACAAACTGAATTACAGAAGTACACTACAGAGCAAATCAAATAGAGAGGTTGATTCTTTCTAGAGAGGAATCTGACAGAGGTAAACGTATCTTGGGTCTGTGAATTCTACTGCAACTATTATAAAACGACCCTGGATGCAGTACAGCTAAGAGGAAAACAAATCTTGGTTACTGAGGAGGCCATAGAAGATATCCTCCATTTCCAGCCAAAATCAGACGAGCCAGATGGTTATCAGAAGGCTGAGGAGTCCATTACGTTTATGAGCTTTGACTGGGATGCTGTGAGGCGCACCATAGCCATTGATCCTGCTGTTCCCTGGGCTATGGGTAAGTCGACGGTAACTCCAAAGGGCATCAAGATTATCTATCTTAATGATGAGGCTCGGCTATGGCAGCAAATACTGAGTAACTATGTTATCCCGAGCACTCACGAGTCAGAGGTGCCGGCTGCTATGATCATTCTGATCTGGTGCGTTATAGAAGGCAAGGACCTGTACCTTCCACGGTTCATCAGGAAGTACATGGCTAGAGTTCATGTTCGAGGCACTCTGCCATTTCCCTATCTGATTACCCAGATGGCCCACCGAGCTGAGGTACCTTGGGAACTTGAGGATGATAAGCCACCGGTTGCCGAATACAAAAAGATTATTTCACCTGGCAAGCGGTTCGAAGCTTTAGGCCATAGACCACCTTCTCTTACTGCCTCTACTGACGCGGCCACATCCTCTGCAGCACCCACAGCACCTGCTACACCTCCCGCATCCACATCACCATCTTCTGCTTCCCAGCCCGTTTACCATCTAGTGCACCGCCTCTTTGAGCGGATCAATCAGATGGAGCGCCGCACTCAGCGGCGTATTCAGCAGTCTGAGCATCGCAACAAGCGACGCTATGAGCATCTGAAGCTGATGATGAGGACTAGGCATACTGATATCCCCTCCGAGCCTGACACACCATCGGAGCACTCTAAGGAGGCAGAGGAGGATGAGCAGGATGGGGAGGCACAGGTGGCAGACCAGCAGCAGGCACAGCACGAGGAGCCTCAGCTTGAGCAGCCTGCAGATCCACAGGCCCCTACCCAGCCAGAGCCCACAGAGCCAACAGCAGCACACCCTTCAGGAGGCGATGACCCTTCACACTGAGCTTGACTGAGCATCGAGGACGATGCTGTGATATAAGTGTGGGGAGGTCGCCATCTCTGGCGGATTCTTTTTTTGGTGAACTATTTTAGACCTTTTATCCTATTTTGCTTTATTTTCTTTTTGCTTTATTTTTTTTATTTTCTTTTATTTTTTTCTTTTATTACTTGGACATTTCTATTTTACTGTACTTTTGTTTATTTTTACTTTGCTACATTTTGTACTTTGGGCTGTATATATCTTAAATATTTAGCTTGAATTGCACCTTTAGTCTATTAGTTGTGATACAGAAAAATATGGATTATTAAGCTTAGTTTACCCTTTTAGCATATGAGAATTTGGTTTGATTGAAAATAGGGAGTAAACTAAAAATTTTTAGTTTTTCATAATCATATATATTTCCCATAGTTTAGCTATTTCTCTTGTTGATTTATTTATTTTCCCAATTTAGTTTATGAATTCTAATGTTAGACTTGATTTTCTATTTAATGCAATTTGAGGTATTTCAGATTTAGAAAAAAAAAGAGGTGCCTTTTTTCCGCAAAGACTGGAAATTTCAGTTCACAGTAGAGGTTTGCAAATTTAACTGGGTCAGAAGCAGGCACTAGTTGATCTTCTTTTTCGTGTGGAGTGAAGTTCTTCTCACGACAGGATTCATCCCCTAGAATATCTGACAGGGCGACAGATGACTGTCTTCTTTTCCTCTTACTAGTGCTGGCCTTAGCCTTGCCCTTTCCTTTTGGATCAGACATCCTAAAAAAAAGAAATTCCAGGATACAGATTAACAAATAAAACAGGGAAACAAATAGGCAATCAATGGGCAAGCATGACAAGCAGTGGATAGGCTAAAGAGGAATGAAAGCTAAAGCAAGAAGTGAGTCATAAAGATATAGAATTTTGGACTGGATGCAAGGTAGAATTCAAAGAGACCAATCAGAAATCACAATCCAAGAAACTATTAAATGAAATTTAGAATGCTGGTTTTTCAAGAAACAACAATAAACATGCCTTGAAAGGGGTTGAAAAGAGTTAGTGTAAAAGTAAGAGAAAAGTTAGGAAGTCAATGAAGTCAAGAGTTAGAAAGGTAAGTTAAAATTAGTGGCATGGTACTGTAGTTCCTAGCTAAAAGAAATGCATCAGGTGTAAGAACAAGCAAGCTCACGTTCAAGCAAAGAATGCAGATTATTGATGATAAATCAGGTAGTAAAGAAAGCACAAAGAGAAATAAAAACATCAACAATAAAATTCAATTAAGAAGGGAACCAATTGGAATGGAAATACTAGCCCAGCATCTCATGAAATGGCTTTGGTGTAAACCAAGCAAACCGCAATTTCAAAAGTACTAAAGTCAATTCATGAGTGGAAGTTAAGTAAAACAGTTTTCAGAAAAATTGGGCAGCATTCCGGCAGTAAAAGGAACGTTCCCGGAAAGACAAACAGCAGAATCAACAAGCCATATGAATTCTATAAGTGTCAGACAGCATGAAGAATAAGAAATCAAATGAATCAGGCTGCATAAAGAAAAGCAAAGCAGTTGGCTAGTCCTAAACTCAATCAAGTAGTTTGGATTTCCTAAGAATTCATTAAAACATTAAAAACACGAAACCATATGTAAATTCATAAGAATCTAGCAATTGAGTCAATCAAAACAGCAATAGGCAGTTATATGCAATCAGCCTTGCTTCATCAAATTCAGCAAGCAAGCAATAATAAGGGATATGGATGCAAGGAATTAAGCTTATGGAATCAAATATGAAGAGCAAATCGCAACCAGAATGCAACAGCAGTAAAAACTCAGATTTGAATTCCATTAAAATCATACATCAAGAATCCAATATCAAGGAACCAAATTGACTCAAATGGGAGCCCAGCAAATTCAGATAATACGCAGCAGCAACAAAAAACCAGTGTAGCACAAAAACAAACAATGAAATATGAACATAGTATCAGTAACAATTCAGCACAGGGCAGAGCATTAGCACAAACAGAGATGAAGCAACCATTTCAGTCAGCAAGAACGGAGCAGTTATCAGGCCTAAATCTACTTACCACATCCTAGCTACCTAACCACCTAAAATCCACTAAAAACATGCATCTCTAACTATCCTAAATTGAACAGAATTTAAATATACAAACTGACTTATGTGAACAGAGGGAGAGTGTAAAACGTAGAGATGGAAGCAGGGGAAACCTGAGTGGTGCAGTAATAAAATTGGAAAAGAAGGGAGAGGAAGGTGGCACGGTAGTGGGGTGGTGGCGGCACGGCGGCGCTGGTGCTGTCCGCGGTGGGCTTGGGGTCGGCGGGAGGGCAGGGTTGAGAAAGGAGGAATAATGAGAAGAAGAGGAGAAGAGATAGACGACGCGAGTTAAGGTTCTCGCGTCGGGGGGGGTTATAAAATCAAATCCACGCGTATGCGTGGATCACGCCTGGGCGTGGATGGGGGAAAAGTGCATCGACGCGTAAGCGTCGTAGACGCAAACGCGTGAACCGGGATAAATGAAGATGACGCGTAAGCGTGAGGCACGCGTACGCGTCGACCAAAATTGTCCTAAACACACGATTCCAGCATCGTTTTGGCGCAACTCTTTGTGTAGATTGAAGGGGGCTAGATTTTTCATACGACGCGTACGCGTCCCGCACGCCCACGCGTGGGATGCTAATAATTAAATTGACCCGTACGCATCAGGGACGGGTACACGTGGGCCAAATTGTGCCTATAGCACACCAGCCACACGATTCCATCACAACTTTCTGGTCGTTGGATGGAGACGCCGAATTGAGATCGACGCTCACGCGTGGCCTCTGCGCACGCGTGGTGTGGTTTTTTTTTTTTAAATCTGAAATTCCTCAATTGCATTAAATAGAAAATCAAGTCTAACATTAGAATTCATAAACTAAATTGGGAAAATAAATAAATCAACAAGAGAAATAGCTAAACTAAAGGACTAGAACAATTAAGAGTAGAAGAAAACTAAATTGAGGCAAAGTAGAATCTAAAATTAAGAAAAGCTAATCCTAAAACCTAGAGAGAGGAGAGACCCTCTCTCTCTAAAATCTACATCTAAAACCTAAATTGTGTGAATGAAAGTTGTGTGATTGAATTCCCCCATTCTGCAGCCTCTATTATGTGATTTTGGGCTTGGAATTGGGCCAAAAAGGAGCCCAGAAATCGTCCGCAGCGCTTTCTGCAACTTTCTGCACGTAGTGCATGTCACGCGTACGCGTCGCTCGTCTTTTGTGCTAAGCACGCGTACGCGTCACCCATGCGTGCGCGTTGCTGCCAGCTTCTCAAAAACTTCATTTTTCACGTTCCTTCCACTTTTGCATGTTTCTTTTCCATCCTATAAGCCATTCCTACCCTATAAAGCCTGAAAACACTCAACACACAGATCACGGCATCGAATGGTAATAAAGGATAATTAAAATTAACAGTTTAAAGGCCTAGGAAACATGTTTTCAATTATATCACAGAATAAGGAAGGATTCGTAAAACCATGCAAATTATATGAATAAGTGAGCAAAGAATTGATAAAAACCACTCAAATCAGCACAATATAAACCATAAAATAGTGGTTTATCAAACTCCCCACACTTAAATATTAGCATGTCCTCATGCTCAGCTCAAGAGAAATTGAAAGAGTGAAGGCAGAATGGTGGAACCTATGCAATGCAATCTATCTAAATGCAAGCTATCTACATGCATCATGCTATTCTAATTACTATCTATCTATATATATAAGCATACATGTGGTCAGATTGAGTCAAATTTTTCAAGGAATCATATATGCACAACAAAGGACTAAATCAAAACACATTCACAATTGATTTGAGTCAACCAAAGAGTTTACAAACTTTCAAGACAAGCAATGATCAAACATGGACATATGGAGATGGGCCATTGAACCCTCACTGAAATTGTATATGCACTCTAATCACTCAGTGTTTGGGGTTAAACTAACTCAACTCTTCTCTTTTCATGCTTTCTAAAACTTTGTTCTTCATCTAACCAATCAACAAATATCTAATGTACAAATGCAAACATCATGAGGTCTTTTCAAGGTTGTAATGCGGTCAAGGCAAGGGTGAGGATATATGTATGGCCAAGTGAGCTATAAATTGAATCCTTGACTAGCCTAAGTTCTCACCTAACATACACGTACTCTATGTACCACTTTTGCATCACACATTCATGTACCAAATTATCTTTAATTTTATCACATATGCATTGATCTTTTATTAAACTTAACATTGGGGTAATTTTGTCTCCTTATTTAATTACTTATTTATTTATTTATTTGAATATTTTTGGTTTTTTTTTTAATGTAAAATGCAGAGTGTAGGGTGCAGATGCTGATGCAGAATTGTGAATGACCACTAATAGTAATAAAACAAAATAAAACTAAGAATAAAAATAGGATAAAAGAAAACTAAGGATAAAAATAGAAGACCATACCATGGTGGGTTGTCTCCCACCAAGGACTTTTAGTTAAAGTCCTTAAGTTGGACACTTGGTGAGCTCCTTGTCATGGTGGCTTGTGCTTGAACTCATCTTGAAACTGCCATCAATGCTTGGATTTCCAATAGCCTCTAGGGTCCCAAACTAGGCATATAAGGTCCTCGAGAAAGTTAAAGTAAGTGACAAGGCTCCAGGAGTGTTTATTGCTAGAATGAATTCTGGGGTCCCAAACCTTGATTTTGCACCCGTCTTCGCCTTGATCTTCATTATTCTAACTGGGTGGCACGCAATTCTGAATTCTCACTCAGATACCCAAACAACTTCTGAGACCCAGTCAATCGAGCTCTACACCAATCCTTGTACTTCAATACGGAGCGTGGAACCTTATTGAACCTTGCCTGCCAACTCCTACCACTAATCATCTCCCTCTTACTCTTTAAGCCACAAAGAGCTCTAAGTTGACCATCCGTCTCAAGCAAACCATATTCAAGTGGGAAAATAAAGGTTAAGGATAAAGATTTTACCCTCTTGAATGTTGTACTGGATGGTAATGGCTTTGGAAGAGGTGTTTCCAATGGTCTTGCAAGATCCACTCCCTTGTGCTCTTCTTTGAATTCTTCCACCTCTTTGCAAGCCTCTTCAACTTCAACCACTTCTTCTTGGTAGCTTTCTTCCAATTTAATCTCTTCTTCATTGCCTACCAAGGGCATAGGAGGTTGTACTTCTGCTTCTTTAATCTCCATCTCTTGATCAACCTCTGCAAAGTCTTCAACCATGATATGCATTGGAGGTTGTACACCCTCCTCCTTGATGTCACTCAGTGTAGAGTTGTCTTCAATCATGGTGCTTCCCTCTTGTTCAACCTTCACTAATTCGGTAACTACCTCATCTTCAAGGGTCTCTCCTACCTCTACCTTTTGGGCCTCTTCTTGCTTTTCTTGAGGTATATGTGCGTAAAACCGATCCATTACATCCCTAAGATGATCACTTCGCTCTTTTTCTGGGTCAGTAGCATCATTGGGATCATGTTGCTCTTGGATTGATGGATGTGGTTGCTCTTCCATGGAGGGTAGTGATGGGATGGATAGATCATTATGGGGTTGAAAATGAGGTGCACTAGAGCTTGAGGGTTAATTTTTGGAGGTATTCGATGATCCAAGCTGGGAGACGAGAGCGTGTATAGCAGAAGTTAGACCGGTAAGTGTGCTCTCCATGGTCTTTTGTCCTTGTGCAAGAGATTGAAGTATCTCGTCATAGGAAGAGGAAGGGGGACAATTGTTTTGGAATTGGTGTGGTTCTATGTATGGCTCATAAGGCTCTTGGTATGGTGGGTAAGGATTAGGGTCATATGGGGATGTTTGGTGGTTAGGTGCTTGTGAGTATGATGGTTCAAAATTATGTTAAGGAGGGAGTTCATAGGCGTATGGTGGTGGTTGTTGATAATCAAAAGAGTGCTCACCATAGCCGTTATCTTGGTATGCTTCTTGGAATGGCTCTTGGTCATAGTATGTTGGTGGAGGTTGTTGCCAAGAGGGTTGATCAAATCCTTGTGGCTCCTCCCACCTTTGATTGTCCCATCCTTGATGCATGTTCCCATTGTAATCGCCTTTTCCTACAATATAATTAGACCCAAAATCATAGCCAAAGGGGTGAGAATTCATAGTAGCTAAAGAAAATAAAAACAAAAACTAGTAAAAATAATTAACTAAGTCCTAAACTAACAAAACTAGCAAACAAGCAAAAAGCAAATATTTACAATAACCAATAATAAGGCACATGTTTGCAATTCCCCGGCAACAACGCCATTTTGACGAGCAAATTTTTGCTAGTAAAGAATTCACAAATAAGTTCTCGTTGCTAGTATAGTTTCTAAACCAACAAAGAATCCTTTCGTACAAAAACTTGTTTGTCACTAAAGCAAACCCAATAAAATTAAACCGAAGTATTTAAACCTCGGGTCGTCTCTCGAGGAATTGCAGGGAGGTGTAGTTATTATTGATTATGGAAAAGTATATTTTTGGGTTTTTGAAAGGTTGAACAAGGAATGTAAATGATAAGAAAATAAACTAATAATTAGGTGAATTCTTTGCTTGCCAAGAGTTCACCTAATTATTAGTTTATTTTCTTATCATTTATATTCCTTGTTCAACCTTTCAAAAACCCAAAAATATACTTTTCCATAATCAATAATAACTACACCTCCCTGTAATTTCTTGAGAGACGACCCGAGGTTTAAATACTTCTGTTTAATTTTATTGGGTTTGCTTTAGTGACAAACAAGTTTTTGTACGAAAGGATTCTTTGTTGGTTTAGAAACTATACTAGCAACAAGAACTTATTTGTGAATTATTTACTAGCAAAAATCCGCTCGTCAGGTCGTCTTCCCTAGGAGTTGCAATTAAGTGTTCATTATTGCCTATGAGAGAAATGGGGGTTGGAAGATTGCAATTGACAAGCAAGGGATGTAAATGGCAAGGAATGAAATGAAGAGGCAAGAAAGTAACTTAGCATGCAAGTAATTAAAAGAGAAAGCAAGTAAAGGCAATGATAAAGGAATTTAAATGACAAAAACAAGCTCTTGGTGAGAATTGGGTAATTAGGGCTTTCTATCCTAGTAGTGGACCACAAACATGGTAATTGTGTGTGAATTAATCCTAATTAGTCAACCCTACATCGAGGATAAGTCAACTAGGCATAATTAATCTCAATCCCTAAGTCCTAAGTCAACACTAAGGGGGTCACTTAGAGTCAAGGGAAACAAAATTAATTAACAACCCACACACAATGTGGAATAGACATCCACCACTCAAGTTCACCCAAACCACAATTTCCCAACCAAGAGTGAGAAAAACTAAGCAAAAACCCAACCAAGTATTTTGTCAAACACTTGGTGGGCAAGTAAAGAAAGCATGGTAAAATGATAAGAAATAATAAAGGCTATAACTACCAAGCAAGGAAAATAAATATAGCAACTCAATAAAGCAATAAATGACATGAAATATAAAATTGCATTAAATGTAAATTAAAATAACAAGAGTGTGCTTAAACATAAAAGGTAACAAAAATGAGAAATTAACAGGATAAGCCAAGGAAATTAAGACAAGAAAACAAGGTAAGGTAGAAGGAACTAGATTAAAACAAGAATTAAAAAGGAAAATTACAAAGAAAATAAACTAAAAACCCTAGGTTCTAGAGAGAAGGGGAGTTTGTCTCTTTAGAAAAATGAACTACATGATGCAAAACTAGCCCTAATTGCTCGCCCCCTTCAAATGGAGTGAGGCCTTGCTTAATGTAGCAAGAATCAGCTTCAGAAAGTCAAAAAACTGGGCTCTGGAGGCCCAGAAATCACTCCCAGCGATTTTCATTAAGTGGGTCACGTGCTGGGTCCGCACACTTCGCTGAATTTCACCTGTGCATATGCACAGAGCGTTGTGCGTATGCACGCATGCTAATTTCCTCCTTGTGCGTATGCACGCATACTTGTGTGCACGCACGCATGACTGTGTGCTTCTCCTTTGTTTTCTTCATGTTTTCTCCCTTTTTGCATGCTTTCTTCCACTTCTACTAACCCATTCTTGCCTCTAGGACCTGAAATCACTCAACAAACATATCACGGCATCGAATGGAATAAAAGTGAGATTAAATTGCTCAATTTAAGCACAAAAATGCATGTTTTCACATTTAGGCTCAATTTAGGGATCAAACATAAAAGTGTGCTATTTTGGTGAATAAGTGTGAGTTTATGTGATGAAATCCATCCAATTATAGCCAAAATATATCATCAAATATGGATTTATCAATTTCCCCACACTTAAACAATAGCATGTCCTCATGCTAAACTCATACAAAGGAGAAGGATAAAAGGGCAAGCAACTTATTCAATGCAACTATCTATATACATGTATCTATGCTATATACTTTCTATATATATCTATCTATAATGTCCTATTGATTTGGTGCAAACAAACAAGAGAATTCCCAAGCAAGTATATAGACATATAGGGCTAAGTAAAGAAGTAGCTCAATGCAAGCAAAATCTAGAGAATTGATCCTAGTTTCAAAATGAAGCAACTAGCAAGAATGCATGACAAGAGAGGTGGAAACATAGAGTTGAGTGATCGAACCCTCACTAGGTGCGTATACACTCTAAGAACTCAGTGTTTAGGGTCAAATTACTCAAATCTCATCTAATCATGCTTTCAAGGGATTACTTTTCATCTAACAATCAACAAGTATTTGATGCATGTATGCAAGTATCATGAGGTCTTTACGAGGTTGTAATGGGATTGGGGTAAGGGTAGGATGAGTATATGGCTAAGTGGACTAAAGGATTGAATCTTTGATTAACTCAAGTATCCAACTCAACCTATATTAATCAACCCACAAAAGAATGCATTCTATCCACCCATTACTTCTTTTCACACACACATTTATGCCTTAGTTTCTATTCAAAACACATATGCATTTTTTTATTCATTTTATTTTTTTCATTTCATTTTTTTCTTTTGTTTTTTTTTTCTTTTTCTTTTTCTATGAGAAATGCATATGGTTGAAGCAAATTAATACATGAATGTGCACCTATTTTCCAAATTTTTCAATAAGTATCCAAAACAAAATTTTTCTCTACCAATGCTTCCCAAAATTTCCCCCACACTTAAATGACACACACACCTTAACCTAAACTAATCAAAGATGCAATTCAAGGTAATTCATGGTTTTTCGCTTAGGGTTATGATGTGCTAATAATTAGAATAAACAGGATTTAAAAGCTCAAAAGGGTTTAACAAGGGTAGATGCAAGGGTAAGGCTATATGGGTGAGTAAGCTTAATTCAAAGATGGCCTCAATCATGCTAAATGCATTCAAGACATCAAACATTGGAAATAAAGAATCAAGCAAAACCAAGATTACAATCATAAAAGAGATATATCACACAATGAACAAAATTAGTGGTTAAAAATTGTAACCACTCATTAAAGCTCAAAAACTCACATGATATTTTGTTCTATCTCTCTTCTATGTTCCACAAAAATTCATTCAAGAGAGCTTAAAAACAATTTTCCAAATCAATTCAATAGAATGCCCTAAAAACAAAATTCTTGGAAATCTTTGTTGTTTTTCACCAAAATTATTTTCTATATGTATGTATGATGTGATGGATGAAATTTTCAAAAATTTTTCCTAGTTCTATTCCTAATTTTCAACAATACAAAAACTAACATGAACAATTAGGACAAAATCGAACTAGGTGCTACACTATTCACATCATCCAATCACAACTTTTATCTATAAAATATATACTAAGAAAAAGATGCAAAATGTAATAGATATAACAATGATATATATACCAAAAGAAAATGCAATGCAATAGTTAAAAACACTCCAAATATGTACAAGAAACATAATAAAAAGAAACAAAAATAAAGTGCAAAGTGTTTGGAAAAGAGAATTTACGCCCCTGAAATGACGAATTCTCCCCCACACTTAAGCATTGCACGGTCCTCCGTGCACGAACATAATCCGGGGAGAATGTCTCTCAAGAGCTCCACCTTCGGTTGGTGGATGCGGGGGCTTGGGTTGTGGGGAAATCGCCAAGTCCAATGTATGCTTGGCATTTCCCTCCTCGGTGTCCTTCTCCTCTCCCGGCTCCTTGCCTTCATGTCTCATCCTCAAAAAGAATGAATAAAGTATAATTAAGAATCAAAAGGCAAGTGGCACAAAAGGGTAGAGGAGTAAGCAAATAAGCATCTAATTGAGAAAATTTGCATAATTGTGTGGTATGATGAAAAGATGAGCCATGTGTGTATTCCAATTGTGCACATGGTTAGAATACATACAATGGCCGGTTAAGATGGCATCCACACACTTAAAGGTAATAATGAGTTCCTCAATTAAATGGCCTAAGATGCAACTAAAAGATGAGCATCAATTAAATACAAGCAAGCTTAGGCAATTGCAACAAGAGTGAATTAAATGTGAAAATTATTGGATATTGAAGTTGTGCAAGTGAAAGCACAAGATTAATATAAAATAGCACAACCAACAATAACCAATGCAATGATGAAGAGAACTACCTATTCATCCTTAAGAATAGTCAAATAATCACATGGGAAGGTGCTTGCTACAAAAAGTGACAAATCTTGATAAGAATCAAGTCAAGTCAACTCAAACAAATGCAAAGCATTAACAAGGAGCAAATACCTTGTGATGTGATTATATTGACTTAAAAATCATGATGAACAAGAAATTCAATTCAATTCACTAAATTCAATATGTACTTGTTAAAAATCGCACCAATTAAGAGACAAAATGTCAATTTCTAAATCAATTTGGTGCTAGTAACTCAAAGCATTAAACAAGTATCTTATTGAAATTTCAATCCAAAACAACATTATAATCATTTAAAAGTGCACAATTCTTAATTACAATGCCAAACAAGGGTGAAGTTTAATACATATGGTCATGACAACATATGAATTAAACAAAAAGTTCATTCATGCATTTAAACAAACACATTGTATGCGGTGCACATATTCATCATTTCAAGCAATGATTTCAAACATCAACAACCCATAAATGAAAAATTTGAACACTTGCAATGCAACAAACAAGCGCGTAAGCAAAAGTTAAGCTAAATAAGCAAAGTTAAAGAAAGAAAACAAAAATTAAGCAAGCAACTAAGCATAAAAAGGAAGATTAAAACAAGAAAATTGAAAAGATGAAAAATAAAAAAGAAAGGGATAGGCAACAGTGGCACTTGTGTTAGCCACTGCGAGGCTCACGGCGACGGAGTTGTGCCGGAGAAGAGAAGAAAGAAAGAAGAGATAAAATAAGAAGAAGAAGAAGAAGAAGAAGAAGAAGAAGAAGAAGAAGAAGAAAAGAGAAGAAAGAAGAAATAAAAGAAAGAAAGAAGAGAAGAAGAAAGAAAGAAAGAAAGAAATGGAGAAGAGGGAAAAGACCTGTGCGGACGCACAAGGTCATGTGCGGACGCACGGGAGAAAAAGAGGGGGGTATGCGCGCGCACAGAGTCGTGCGGACGCTGTAAGCAGAAGATGTATCGCAACCTGTGTGGACGCACAGGCTATGTGCAGACGCACAGAACGGAAAAATAGATTGCGTTCACACGCACAAAGGGTGCGTGTGCTGCGACCAGAGGGGTTGCCAAGGGCTGTGCGGGTGCACATCTCTATGCGCGCGAACAGGTTTTTTTTTTGGTAGAAGATGGATCATGGGTGCATGTGCACACAGGTCCGTGTGCACGCACAGGAACAAAAAGGGTGGGGTTCACACGCACAGGATGTACCAACGCTCCCACCAGAGGGGATGCAAGTTGGCGTGCGGACGCACACGTCTGTGCGGCCACACAAAGAGCGCCAAAGGGGGACGCGTGCGTATGCACACAGCAATGCGCACGCACAGATTGTGTGAGCGCTCCCAACAAAGGGCATTTCAAGGGGTGTGCAGACGCACAGGCTTGTGCGCCTGCACAGTTGGCGATAAATGCAGTTTTGTGCGCGCGCACAGATGCCATGTTTCACAAAAAAAAATTTCTTTCAAAATTAAGGGTCCATGCCTTAGCACATCAACATATCAACCCCAAAACATTCAAACATCACAAAATCATGATCCATACCAAAACCAACCTACTAAATTCAAAATTAAACTAATCCTAAGCTAACTAAAACAAATAAAAATGCAATTAAGGTAACTTATTAATCAAAGAGAAGAGTTGGAGCAATGTTACCATGGTGGGGTGTCTCCCACCTAGCACTTTGGTTTATTGTCCTTAAGTTGGACTTATGGAGAGCTCTCATCAAACCTCCTTGAAATTCCACTCAAGCTTGTATTCTCCAAGGCTTTTGAGATTCCAAAGCTTGTGCACCCAAATCTTGTTGTGAATTCCTTTAAATCCATCCATGTGACAAGCATTTGAAATTCCCAAATTCCTATAGCACAATAGCAACAAAACTCACAATGCAGTAGGTGAGAATTCATAGGAAAAAAAGAAATAAAAACAAAAGATAATAAGAACAAGCAAAATAGACTTCTAAAACTAGTAAAAATAAGCAATAAATCAAAAGCAAACTATTCACATATTCACATATAAACATATTTACAATAGCCAATAACAAGCACCATTACAACTCCCCGGCAACGGCGCCAAAAACTTGATGAGTGCAAATTTTGCACCAGTTTGGATTTTTCCACTCAAGATAACTTATGTTGCAAGTATAGACCAAACCGGCAAATTAAATTCCAAACATCAAAGTTTAATATTTTTAATTTAAACCGAGAGTAATTCAACCTCAAGTCGTCTTCTCTAGGAGTTGCAATTAAGTGTTCATTATTGCCTATGAGAGAAATGGGGGTTGGAAGATTGCAATTGGCAAGCAAGGGATGTAAATGGCAAGGAATGAATTGAAGAGGCAAGAAAGTAACTTAGCATGCAAGTAATTAAAAGAGAAAGCAAGTAAAGGTAATGACAAAGGAATTTAAATGACAAAACAAGCTCTTGGTGAGAATTGGGTAATTAGGGCTTTCTATCCTAGTAGTGGACCACAAACATGGTAATTGTGTGTGAATTAATCCTAATTAGTCAACCCTACATCAAGGATAAGTCAACTAGGCATAATTAATTTCAATCCCTAAGTCCTAAGTCAACACTAATGGGTTCACTTAGAGTCAAAGGAAACCAAATTAATTAATAACCTACACACAATGTGGAATGGACATCCATCACTCAAGTTCATCCAAACCACACAATTTCCCAACCAAGAGTGAGAAAAACTAAGCAAAAACCCAACCAAGCATTTTGTCAAACATTTGGTGGGCAAGTAAAGAAAGCATGGTAAAATGACAAGAAATAATAAAGGCTATAACTACCAAGCAAGGAAAATAAATATAGCAACTCAATAAAACAATAAATGACATGAAACATAAAATTGCATTAAATGTAAATTAAAATAACAAGAGTGTGCTTAAACATAAAAGGTAACAAAAATGAGAAATTAATAAGATTAGCCAAGGAAATTAAGACAAGAAAACAAGGAAAGGTAGAAGAAATTAGATTAAAACAAGAATTAAAAAGGAGAATTACAATGAAAATAAACTAAAAATCCTAGGTTCTAGAGAGAAGGGGGAGCTTCTCTCTCTAGAAAAATGAACTACATGATGCAAAACTAGCCCTAATTGCTCCGCCCTTCAAATGGAGTGAGGCCTTGCTTAACATAGGAAGAATCAGCTTCAGAAAGTCCAAAAACGGGGCTCTGGAGGCCTAGAAATCGCCCCCAGCGATTTCCATTAAGTGAGTCACGTGCTGGGACCTGTGCGGCAGCACAGATGTGTGCGTCTGCATACTTCACTGAATTTCCACCTGTGTGTACGCACAGAGGGTTGTGCATACGCACTCATGCTAATTTCCTCCTTGTGCGTACGCACGCATACTTGTGCGCACGCACGCATGGCTGTGTGTTTCTCCTTTGTTTTGTTCATGTTTTCTCCCTTTTGCATGCTTTCTTCCACTTCTACCAACCCATTCTTGCCTCTACGACCTGAAATCACTCAGCAAATATATCACGACATCGAATGGAATAAAAGTGAGATTAAATTGCTCAATTTAAGCACAAAAACACATGTTTTCACATTTAGGCTCAATTTAGGGATCAAACACAAAAGTGTGCTACTTTGGTGAAAAAGTGTGAGTTTATGTGATGAAATCCATCTAATTATAGCCAAAATATATCATCAAATATGGATTCATCAGTATGCGCACTTGATCCTTATGTCCTTAAAAAAATCCTCTGTGCGTACGCACGCATGATGGTGTTTTTTGTGGAAACGAAAAACGAATTCCAAACACACAAATCTAACCGGCAAGTGCACCGGGTCGCATCAAATAATAAAACTCACGGGAGTGAGGTCGATCCCACAGGGATTGATGGATCAAGCAACTTTAGTGGGTGATTAGTTTAGTCAAGCTAACATTTAAGTGAGATTGGGTGAAATTGTAGCCAACAGAAAGTAAATGACAATGAATTTAAAGTTGCAGAGTGTAAATTGGCAAGTAACTTAAGGAGCAAGAAATGTAAATTGCAAGAATCTTAAATTGCAAGAAAAGTAAAATTGCATTAAATGTAAAGGGGAGTGGGTGCTGGAAATTAAAAGAAAGCAGTAGATCAAGTAACTGGAAAGTTAAATTGCAAGAAGAATAAAAGGAATTAGGATTTGGGATGCACAATTAAACAAGGAACTATGCAGAGCAATAAATCCGAGGAAGTAGTAAAATGCAATAGATCTCAACAGAGAAGGAAAATTGCTTAAAGAAGCAAAACAGAAATATAACTCAATTGCAAAATCTAAATGAGAGGTTGAAGATCTCAGGGGTTGGAAGAGACTAGAAAACAAGTCTAGATCTCAAATCCTTCCTTGATCCAACAAGAACAATTGCAAGAGAAATTAAAGAAAAGTAAATTGCAGAAGCCAAGAGAAGGTGAAGCAGTAAACAGGAATGGAAATTTAATTGTGCAGAGAAAGTAAACAAGAAAATTCTCAAGGTGAGATTGAAACAGAATTTCTTCAATTCTCAACCCAAGATTCAAAACAAAAAGAAAAACTAAAGAGAGAGTTCTGTATTCCTAATGCTCCCTAGTGGAGCTCGCCTCCCAATAAAATGAATCAGATGCCTATTTATAGGCATTTTTACAAAATGAAAATGAAATTCAAAACAAATTACAATTAAAATGAAATTTCTATTCTAACTATCTCTTGTGCCTTTGAGTGGTGTCAACTGGGCCCTTGCTCTTGATGGAATTGGGTTGAAGATAGCCTCTGTTGATTGCTCTTGGAGTTGGAGAGAAACCCATTTGTGAACCGGGCCATGAACCAGAAAAGCTTGAGTAAAAGTTTGAGATCAAACTTTTACTCAAACTTTTCATATCAGCTAACATTCCTTGCTGCCATCCACGTTTGAGCCAAAGTTTGAGGTCAAACTTTGAGCCAAACGTGGATCCCTTTTGTATGCTTCTTGGGGGCTACTTTGTCCTCTTGTCACATTACAAATTTTATGCCCAATATAGACTATTATATATGGTTGGAAAGCTCTGAATGTCAGCTTTCTAACCCACTTAGAATCACCTCAATTGGACATCTACAACTCAAGTTATGCTCCTTTGAAGAGGACAAGGTCGCTGGCTTTGGTGTGTGGCGCCAACGTTTGAGCAAAAGTTTGACCTCAAACGTTGGCGCAAGCTTTTTCCTCCAGGGTATTGATTTTGTGATGCCAACGTTTGCCAAAAAGTTTGAGGCAAACGTTGGCTCAAGCTTTTTTTTTCTGGAGTGTTTTCGATTCTTCTAAAAGTTTGAGCTAAAGTTTGAGGCAAACTTTGGCTCAAACTTTTTGTTCTCTCTTGCTCCTAGCCATTCCTTCTTCCTTCAACCTTCTTCAAAACTCTTTTCACCTATCATCAATCAACCAAACACATCAAAGCTTTGCTCAAAATCATGAGTTTGTTATTCTTTCATAATATATGACAATTATAGCATAAAATCTCATGAAATTGCATTAATTCATCCATGGTTGATTGAATCAAAGGAAACATGAAAATCTACCCAATTGGCTTGCTTATGGCTCAAGAAAGTGCATAAAACCTATTGAAAACAAATGAAAAAGCATAGAAAAACATGACATGTTGGCATGTCATCACAACACCAAACTTAAACCTTGCTTGTCCCCAAGCAAGAAAAGAATCATGCAATAAAGATTGACAATCCATGGCAAGAAGAATAGCAACTCAATGTTCATGGTAAGCTAGTTTTCTAAGCATGCTACAATCACAAAAGAAATATAAATTATTGATGCTTCCATCTAGCTCAATTTATGAAATCTTTCTCTTATATTTCTTCCTTGAAACAAGCTTTTGATTTTCTTATTTAGCTTCTCCTTTTGGGTGCTTTGCCCATGAGTTGATAACAAAGCTACGACTTCTAAATGCTTTGTTTTCAAGTATTACCACTTGATACATAAGCACCACAAGCATTTGATTAGAGGACTTCATTAAGCTCATTTTTCTTTTCTTTTCTTGACTCTCTAATCATTGATGCTCAGAGCCTTGAGCTTTGAGGGAGTGCTTTTGCAGAATGCTTGCTCATCCTCAAGCAACAATTAGAACAATGGCTATGGGGCTAAGATGGATCATGAGTGTCTTACACAATGAAAAGTTAGTAGTACATGTGTTCTAAGCAACCAAAATTC
>NC_029793.2:44365344-44374161 GCF_000816755.2 Arachis ipaensis | reverse complement strand
TAAGATGGATCATGAATGTCTTACACAATGAAATGTTAGTAGCACATGTGTTTTAAGCAAGCAAAATGACAGATAACAATCAAAGCACAAGAGACAGAGACATTTTTGATTGCAAACTTAAGAAGGTGAGCATAATACTTTGCATAAAGAATAAGTGGCACACCAAACTTAGTGTGACACTTTCACTTGGAATTGATGCAAGTATCTTGTAAGGATTAGAACCAAATTTTGTTGCATAGCAACACCAAACTTAGAATGCAACCATATGTCAATTTATTGAAATTTAAACTAAACAAAGGAAGAAAACAAAGCAGAGAAAAAATGTTACCTACGGTTGGGTTACCTCCCAACAAGTGCTCTTTTGGTGTCATTAGCTTGACATGTTGTTCTTCACTTTCTTCCTCTTCTTCCAGTTTGTTAAGAGGAATGACTCCAAGAGGGGAGAAGTTTCAGTTATTGTCCCCTGTCTTGGTCTCCTTTCAACAAGCTTCCTTGTGAAATTGGCTTGATTGTAGAATATTGTCTTTTGTAGCTTGGTCACAATCCTCTTCTCGGTGCTTTTGTTAATTGCCTTCACTTCCTTGAGTCCAAGTCTTGGTGGTTGTGTGATTGTTGGAGTCTTCTTTTCATCAAGAGCCTCTTGTATTGGTGGTTCCATGAACTCTTCCTTCATGTGCTTCTCTGCCTCACTTGAGTGTAAATTTTCTGGAATGACTTCCTCACTTTCTTGCTCCTCCACTCCTTTCTTTGCACTCAACATTTTCTTTAATAGCTCTTTCATGGAGGAGGTTTGTTGATCTTCCCAAGCTTTCTTCATCTCCTCTTCATACCTTTCAATCTCAGAGTCAATTGTTGAGACTTTTTGGTCCAGAGGAGTTTGAGGAGGTTGTGAGTGTTCAGGTCCTCTTGTCATCTCAAGTGCAGTTTCAGGTTCCAATACTTTCACCACCTCTTCCTTTTTTGCAATTTCACTTGACACAGGGACCTTGTGTTCTTGTTTTTCCATTTCTTCCTTCCTTGCATTCAACAATTTGCCTAACTATACTTCTATGTTTTTGAGGGAGTTCTCTTGTTCTTTCTGGTATTTCTCTTTCTCCTCCGCAATTCTTTTATAGAATTTGTTTGATCATAAGATGAGTTGAACTCCATTTGAATTTTGTAAAACACAACACCAAATAAAATTGAAATTCATGTTTCAGATGATATTTGCCTAGTGAGGCAAAAACACAAACACCTTGGTTTCAAGAACAAAAACAAAGAAAATGCTTAATCTAGACTTCTCACCCACTTAATCATTGTTGATCTAAATCAATCCCCGGCAACGGCGCCAAAAACTTGATGGTGTTTTTTTGTGGAAACGAAAAACAAATTCCAAACACACAAATCTAACCGGCAAGTGCACCGGGTCGCATCAAGTAATAAAACTCATGGGAGTGAGGTCGATCCCACAGGGATTGATGGATCAAGCAACTTTAGTGGGTGATTAGTTTAGTCAAGCTAACATTTAAGTGAGATTGGGTGAAATTGTAGCCAACAGAAAGTAAATGACAATGAATTTAAAGTTGTAGAGTGTAAATTGGCAAGTAACTTAAGGAGCAAGAAATGTAAATTGCAAGAATCTTAAATTGCAAGAAAAGTAAAATTGCATTAAATGTAAAGGGGAGTGGGTGCTGGAAATTAAAAGAAAGCAGTAGATCAAGTAACTGGAAAGTTAAATTGCAAGAAGAATAAAAGGAATTAGGATTTGGGATGCACAATTAAACAAGGAACTATGCAGAGCAATAAATCCGAGGAAGTAGTAAAATGCAATAGATCTCAACAGAGAAGGAAAATTGCTTAAAGAAGCAAAACAGAAATATAACTCAATTGCAAAATCTAAATGAGAGGTTGAAGATCTCAGGGGTTGGAAGAGACTAGAAAACAAGTCTAGATCTCAAATCCTTCCTTGATCCAACAAGAACAATTGCAAGAGAAATTAAAGAAAAGTAAATTACAGAAGCCAAGAGAAGGTGAAGCAGTGAACAGGAATGGAAATTTAATTGTGCAAAGAAAGTAAACAAGAAAATTCTCAAGGTGAGATTGAAACAGAATTTCTTCAATTCTCAACCCAAGATTCAAAACAAAAAGAAAAACTAAAGAGAGAGAGTTCTGTATTCCTAATGCTCCCTAGTGGAGCTCGCCTCCTCAATAAAATGAAACAGATGCCTATTTATAGGCATTTTTACAAAATAAAAATGAAATTCAAAACAAATTACAATTAAAATGAAATTTCTATTCTAACTATCTCTTGTGCCTTTGAGTGGTGTCAATTGGGCCCTTGCTCTTGATGGAATTGGGTTGAAGATAGCCTCTGTTGATTGCTCTTGGAGTTGGAGAGAAACCCATTTGTGAACCGGGCCATGAACCAGAAAAGCTTGAGTAAAAGTTTGAGGTCAAACTTTTACTCAAACTTTTCATATCAGCTAACATTCCTTGCTGCCATCCACGTTTGAGCCAAAGTTTGAGGTCAAACTTTGAGCCAAACGTGGATCCCTTTTGTATGCTTCTTGGGGGCTACTTTGTCCTCTTGTCACGTTGCAAATTTTATGCCCAATATAGACTATTATATATGGTTGGAAAGCTCTGAATCTCAGCTTTCTAACCCACTTAGAATCACCTCAATTGAACATCTACAACTCAAGTTATGCTCCTTTGAAGAGGACAAGGTCGCTGGCTTTGGTGTGTGGCACCAACGTTTGAGCAAAAGTTTGACCTCAAACGTTGGCGCAAGCTTTTTCCTCCAGGGTATTGATTTTGTGATGCCAACGTTTGCCAAAAAGTTTTAGGCAAACGTTGGCTCAAGCTTTTCTCCCAAAAGTTTGAGCTAAAGTTTGAGGCAAACTTTTGCTCAAGCTTTTTTTTTTCTGGAGTGTTTTCGATTCTTCTAAAAGTTTGAGCTAAAGTTTGAGGCAAACTTTGGCTCAAACTTTTTGTTCTGTCTTGCTCCTAGCCATTCCTTCTTCCTTCAACCTTCTTCAAAACTCTTTTCACCTATCATCAATCAACCAAACACATCAAAGCTTTGCTCAAAATCATGAGTTTGTTATTCTTTCATAATATATGACAATTATAGCATAAAATCTCATGAAATTGCATTAATTCATCCATGGTTGATTGAATCAAAGGAAACATGAAAATCTACCCAATTGGCTTGCTTATGGCTCAAGAAAGTGCATAAAACCTATTGAAAACAAATGAAAAAGCATAGAAAAACATGACATGTTGGCATGTCATCAACGCACACGTCGTAACATCCTTCCTGCTAGGAGCGCTCGCACACCCTGTGCATTCGCATCCGCTATATTTTTCCCTTGTGTGCGTGCGCACACGTCCTTGTGCGTACGCACAAGTTGCGTTCTGGGTGTTCATCAGAAATGATGCCCTGTTACGCCACCCCCCAAGCCTTTCCTTCTTCCTTATTCACCAACCCTCATCCCCGCCCACCCCCTTCTTCCGGCGACTACCACCATCGCCGTTCGACCGCCACCGACACCGCCAAAGCGCCACCACCATCCATCTCTCTTTCTTCTTCCCTCTCTTCCTTTTTCCTTCTTCCATCTCTTTTCTTCTTCTTCTTCTCTCTTTACTCTTCTTTGCTTTGTTTATTTGCTTATTTAATTTCTGTTTTCTCTATTTAACTTTAGTAATCTAGCTTATGTTTTGCTTAATTAGTTGTTGTTGAGTTGCAAGTGTTCAATTTTTGACTCATGGGTTGTTGATGTTTGAATTTTGGCTTGAATTTGTTGAATGTGTGCACTGCATACCAAGTGTTTGCTTAAATGCCTGAATGAACTTTTTATTTAATGCATGTGTTGTAGCTACCATATGTGTTAGACTATATCCTTGTTTGGCATTCTAATCAAGAATGGTGCACTTTTGAATGATTATGCTGTTATTTTGGTTTGGAATTTCAATGATATACTTGTTTAAATGCTTTGAATTGCTAGCACTAATTTGATATAAAGATTGACCTTTGTTTCTTAATTGGTGAAATTTTTAACAAGTGCTTGTTGAATTTAGTGAATTGAATTGAATTGCTTATTCATCATGGTTTTTGAATCAATATAATCACATCACAAGGTCCTTGTTTCTTGTTAACGCTTTGCATTTGTTTGAGTTGACTTAACTTGATTCTATCAAGTTTGTCACCTTTTTGTAACAAACACCTTAACCATGTGATTATTTCATTATTCCTAAGGATGAATAAGTAATTTTCTTTTCATCATTGCATTGGTTATTGTTTGTTATGCTATTTCATATCAACCTTGCATTTTCACTTGCACAATTTCAATATCTAATATGTCCTAAATTCAATTCACTCTTGTTATAATTGCCTAAGCTTGCTTGTGTTTAATTGATGCTTACTCATTGCTTGCAACTTAGGCCATTTAATTGAGGAACCGATGCTTACTTTTTGATTGTGTGGATGCCATTTTAACTGGCCGTTGTGTGTGTTCTAACCGCATGCATAATTGGAATACACACAAGGCTCATCTTTTTATCATACCACACTACTATGCAAACATTCTCAACTAAATGCTTGTTTATTTTCTTTTTGCTCCAAGCATACAATGTATTTTCTCCCTCCTTTACCGTTTTGTGCTACTTGCCCTATGATTCCTAATTATACTTTATTCATTCTTTTTTAGGATGAGACATAAAGGCAAGGAGCCGGGAGAAGAGGAGGACGCTGAGGATGGAGATGCCGAGCATGCATTGGACTTTCCCTTGCTTTCGTAAAGGTTAACTAAGTGGGATCAAACTCAATTCTCATAAGAATAACTAGGATAGGACTTCCGAATTTTCATACCTTGCCAAGAGTTTTATTAGATATTAATTTATTAATTTATGCAATTTATTTTCCTTGTTCAAACCTTTCAAAACCCAAAAACACTGTTTTCCATAACTAATAATAAGAACACCTCCCTGCAATTCCTTGAGAAGACGACCCGAGGTTTGAATACTTCGGTTTATAAATTTTATTGGGTTTGTTACTTGTGACAACCAAAACGTTTGTAAGAAAGGATGATTGCTTGGTTTAGAAACTATACTTGCAACGGGAATTTATTCTGAATTCTAAACCGTCAATCATTCGTTCTTCAAAATGGCGCCGTTGCCGGGGAATTGCAAACGTGTGCCTTATTATTGGTTATTGTAAATATTTTTCTTTTACTTGTTTATTTGTTTTTGTTTTTCCCTTTTATTTTTATTAGCTACTATGAATTCTCACCCCTCTTGCTTTGAGTTTGGTTCTAAATTTGTTGAAAGGAGTGGAAGCTATAACAGGAATGTGCATCAAGGTCTAAGCAATCAAAGATGGATGGAGCCAAGAGGATCTGATCAACCCTTTAGGCAACAACACCCTCCAAGATATCATGGGCAAGGACCACTCAACAATGCATACCAAGCTGATAGATATGGTGCACCCCCTTGTAATTACCAACAAGCCCAACCCTGTGCTTATAGACCATCCTCTCAACGTAGCTTTGAACCACCACACTCACAAATTCATTTTCAATATTCACCACCGTATGACCCTTATTCACCACAATCCCAATCCAATTACTCCCAAGAACCACCACATTCTTATTATGAACCCTCTCCCCCAACCAATGAACCCTCATACCTACCTCAACCTCCTATGGATGACAGACTTTGTGTTCTTCTTCAAGGGCAAGCGAAGATGCAAAGGGACGTACTGGAACTCACTACTACCTTAACCAAGGTAGTAAATATAATAGCGTCCCGACATCTGAGCACTCAAAGTACTCCCATGGCTACATGTGGAGAATCTAAAGAAGAGCGTAGCATGAAGGAGACACTAGAAACTTCGGTGGACAATGAGGAGCATGGCTTTGTATTGGAACAAGTGGAGAAAGCCATGATAGTTGTAGAGGAAGAAGTTGTTGAAGATTTAGGAGATGCTGAACCTCCATGGGAATCGAGAATTGTAAAGAATTCTGCCGAGACATTCGAATTTGATGCCAAGGAGGATATTGCACAACCTCCAATGCATATACCTTGTGAAAAATTGGACAGAACAGACCAAGAAATTGATTCCATAGGTAGTGATGACCATGAATCAAGCTCTCCTAGTCACAAATTTTCATCCGCAACTGAACCCCATGAGCCTGAAAACCTTATCCAAGTGAATACGAAGATGACGTTGAGGTAGATTTCTCTCAACCTCCAACGTATGACTTAAGTGGTGAGGAAGACATAGAAGACTTTGATCAGAAGGCAGTTGCAGTTGAAGAATTTTGCAAAGAAGTGGAGAAATTCAGAGAAGAATACAAGGGAGTAGAGCTTACAGAACCACTGGAAACACCTATCCCAAGGCCATTACCACCTGATACAAGCTTCAAGTGGGTACAATCCTTAACCTTTATCTTTACTTTTCCACTTGAATATGGTTTGCTTGAAACAGATGGACAGCTTAGAGCTCTCTGCGGCTTTAAGAGTAAGAGGGAAATGGCTCGTGCTCAGAGCTGGTGTACAAGATTCAATAAGGTTTCACGCTTCAGTTCGAAGTGCACGGATTGGTACCAAGTTCAATTGAATGGGTCTCGGAAGACGTTTGGTCATCTTGGTGAGAATACGATTTCTAAACCGCCCGGATGGAAGAATATAGATCAAGATGAAGGCGGATTTAATAGCAAAGTTTGGGATCCTGGAAAATATTCTGACATTCGTCACCCCGGGAGCCTGAGAATCTGTTTGAAGCTGCTCAAAAGCTTTACATACCTAGTTTGGGACTGATGAGCGGATAATTTATACGCTTTTTGGCATTGTTTTTACAAAGTTTTCAGTATGATTTAGTTAGTTTTTAGTATATTTTTATTAGTTTTTAATTAAAATTCACATTTCTGGACTTTACTATGATTTTGTGTGTTTTTATGTGATTTCAAATAATTTCTAGCTGAAATTGAGGGACCTGAGCAAAAATCAGATTCAGAGGTTGAAGAAGAACTGTAGATACTGTTGGATTCTGACCTCCCTTCACTCAAAGTAGATTTTCTGGAGCTACAGCACTCCAAATGGTGTGCTTCCAATAGCGTTGGAAAGTAGACATCCAGGGCTTTCCAGCAATATATAATAATCCATACTTTTCCCGAGTTTAGACGATGCAAACTGGCGTTGAACGCCAGTTCCATGTTGCAGTCTGGCGTTCAGCGCCAGAAACAAGTTGCAAAGTGGAGTTCAACGCCAGAAACACGTTACAAACTGGCGTTCAACTCCAAGAATGACCTCTCCACGTGTAAACTTCAAGGTCAGCCCAAGCACACACCAAGTGGGCCCCGAAAGTGGATTTCTGGATCATTTACTCACTTCTGTAAACCCTCGTAACTAGTTTAGTATAAATAGGACTTTTTACTATTGTATTTACATCTTCAGTTTCATCTTTATATCACGTTTGGGGGCTGGCCATTCGGCCATGCTTGAACCTTTCACTTATGTATTTTTCAATGGTAGAGTTTCTACACACCATAGATTAAGGTGTGGAGCTCTGCTGTTCCTCAAAGATTAATGCAAAGTACTACTGTTTTTCTATTCAATTCAACTTATTCCGCTTCTAAGATATTCATTCGTACTTCAATATGATGGATGTGATGATCGTGACAGTCATCATCATTCGCAACTTATGAACGCGTGCCTGACAACCACTTCCGTTCTACCTTAGATTGAATGGATATCTCTTGGATATCTAATACAGGGGACCTAGTCCGAGTTATTAGTGTCTTCGTGGTATAAGTTAGAACCCATGGATGGCCATTCCTGAGATCCGGAAAGTCTAAACCTTGTCTGTGGTATTCCGAGTAGGATCTGGGAAGGGATGGCTGTGACGAGCTTAAAACTCGCGAGTGCTGGGCGTAGTGACAGACGCAAAAGGATCAATGGATCCTATTCCAGTATGATCGTGAACCGACAGATGAATAGCCGTGCCGTGACAGAGCATCTTGGACCATTTTCACTGAGAGGACGGAAAGTAGCCATTTACAACGGTGATGCCCAACATACAGCTTGCCATGGAAAGGAGTAGGATTGATTGGATGAAGACAGCAGGAAAGCAGAGATCAGAAGAACGAAAGCATCTCTATACGCTTATCTGAAATTCTCACCAATGAATTACATAAGTACCACTATCCTATTTTATATTTTATTTAATTTTCATCCACTATAATTTCTTAATACAATTTAATCCGCCTGGCTGAGATTTACAAGGTGACCATAGCTTGCTTCAAGCCGACAATCTCCGTGGGATCGACCCTTACTCACGTAAGGTTTATTACTTGGACGACCCAATGCACTTGCTGGTTAGTTGTACGAAGTTATGAAACAGATATAAGATCATGAACGTGCGTATTGAGTTTTTAGCGCCGTTACCAAGGAATGGAATGATCACGATTTCGCACACCAAGTTTTTTGGCGCTGTTGCCGGGGATTGTTCGAGTTTGGACAACTGACGGTTCATCTTGTTGCTCAGATTAGGTAACTTTATTTTAATTTTAACCTTTTTGTTTTTATTATTCCTATTTTCGAAAAAATAAAAAAAAATTATTTTCAAAAATATATTTTTCTTCATAATTTTTAAAGAATGAATTCTAGTGTTTCATAATGATTTGTTGAATCCTGGCTGGCTGTAAAGCTATGTCTAAATTCTTTTGGACTGAGGCTTCAACTAATCACTTCAATGAATGTAATTCCATACTAAAGCTTGGCTGGCTATTAAGCCATGCCTAACCCTCAGATTGGAGCTTTAGACTAAGATTGCAAGAT
>NC_029793.2:44363918-44365329 GCF_000816755.2 Arachis ipaensis | reverse complement strand
TGAAGCTTGGCTGGCCATTGGCCATGTCTAGTATTTTGTACCGGAGCTTTCACTGAAAGCTTGGCTGGCTAGTGAGCCATGTCTAATTCCTGGACTGGAGCCTTAGACTAATAGTGCAAGATTCCTGGAATTCCTATTAAAAATTTTGAAATCCTTATTTTTCTTTTTCAAAATAATTTTTGAAAAACACAAATTTTATAAAATCATAAAACCAAAAATAATTTTGTATTTCTTGTTTGAGTCTAGTGTCAATTTTTAAGTTTGGTGTCAATTGCATCTTTTTAATTTTTCTTGAAAATTTTTGAAAAATTCATGCATGGTATTCTTCATGATCTTCAAGTTGTTCCTGATAAGTCTTCTTGTTTGATCTTTAAAATTTATTGTTTTGTGTATTTTCTTGTTTTTCATATGCATTCTTGAATTCTTAGTGTCTAAATATTAAAAATTTCTAAGTTTGGTGTCTTGCATGTTTTTCTTTTCTTAAAAATTTTTCAAAAATAAGTTCTTGGTGTTCATCTTGACATTCAAAGTATTCTTGGTGTTCATCTTGACATTCATAGTGTTCTTGCATGCATCACATGTTTTGATCCAAAATTTTCATGCATTGAGTCTTTTTGATGTTTTTCTCTTTCATCATTAAAAATTCAAAAATCAAAAAAATATCTTTTCCTTTTTCACTCATAAATTTTCGAAAATTTGAGTTGACTTTTTCAAAACTTTTTAAAATTTAGTTTTTTCTTATGAGTCAAATCAAATTTTCAATTTAAAAATCTTATCTTTTCAAAATCTTTTACAAAAATCAAATCTTTTTCATTTTTCTTATTTATTTTCAAAAATTTTAAAAATATTTTTCTTAATTTTATCTCATAATTTTCGAAAATATTATCAACAATTAATGTTTTGATTCAAAAATTTCAAGTTTGTTACTTTCTTGTTAAAAACGATTCAAACTTTAAATTCTAGAATCATATCTTGTGATTACTTGTGAGTCAAGTCATTAATTTTGGTTTTAAAATTCAAATCTTTTTCAAAACTAATTTTAATCATATCTTTCTATCATATCTTTTTAAATCATATCTTTTTCAAAAATTTGATTTTAAAATATCTTTTCTAACTTCTTATCTTCTTATCTTTTCAAAATTGATTTTCAAATCTTTTTCAACTAACTAATTGACTTTTTGTTTGTTTCTTATCTTTTTCAAAACCACCTAACTACTCTTCCCTCTCTAATTTTCGAAAATACCTCCCTCTTTTTCAAAAATTCTTTTTAATTAATTAATTATTTTAAATTTAATTTTAATTTTATTTCCCCTTTAATTTTCGAAAATCATCAACTTCTTTTCAAAAATTAATTTTCGAAATTCCCTCTCCCGCATCTCCTTCTATTTATTTATTCATCTACTAACACTTC
>NC_029793.2:44308799-44349582 GCF_000816755.2 Arachis ipaensis | reverse complement strand
CCCCTTTACCCTTTAATTTTCGAAAATCATCAACTCCTTTTCAAAAATTATTTTCGAAAACTTCTCTCTCTCATCTTCTTCTATTTATCTTACTAACAACTTCTCTCTCTCATCTTCTTCTATTTATTTAATTACTTACTAACACTTCTCTTCATCTCATATCTCTGCTCCTATCCTCACTCTTGTGTTTGGATTATCCATTCTTCTTCACTCTTATTCCCTTTCTTCTTCTACTAACAATAAGGAACCTCTTTACTGTGACATAGAGGATTCCTCTTCTTTTCTTGTTCTCTTCTCTTTCATATGAGCAGGAACAAGGAAAAGGGCATTCTTGTTGAAGCTGATCCAGAACCTGAAAGGACTCTGAAGAGGAAACTAAGAGAAGCTAAATTGCAACAATCCAGAGACAACCTTACTGAAATTTTCGAACAAGAAAAGGAGATGGCAGCCGAACCTAACAATAACAATGCAAGGAGGATGCTTGGTGACTTCACTGCACCTAATTCCAATTTACATGGAAGGAGCATCTCAATCCCTGCCATTGGAGCAAACAATTTTGAGCTTAAACCTCAATTAGTTTTTCTGATGCAACAGAACTGCAAGTTTCATGGACTTCCATCTGAAGATCCTTTTCAGTTCTTAACTGAGTTCTTGCATATCTGTGATACTGTTAAGACCAATGGGGTTGACCCCGTGGTCTACAGGCTTATGCTTTTCCCGTTTGCTGTAAGAGACAGAGCTAGAGTATGGTTGGACTCTCAACCTAAAGATAGCCTGAACTCTTGGGATAAGCTGGTCACGACTTTCTTAGCCAAGTTCTTTCCTCCTCAAAAGCTTAGTAAGCTTAGAGTGGATATTCAAACCTTCAGACAGAAAGAAGGTGAATCCCTCTATGAAGCTTGGGAGAGATACAAGCAACTGACCAACAAGTGTCCTTCTGACATGCTTTCAGAATGGACCATCCTGGATATATTCTATGATGGTCTGTCTGAATTAGCTAAGATGTCATTGGATACTTCTGCAGGTGGATCCATTCACCTAAAGAAAACACCTGCAAGAGCTCAAAAACTCATTGACATGGTTGCTAATAACCATTTCATGTACACTTCTGAGAGGAATCATGTGAGTAATGGGATGCCTCAGAAGAAGGGAGTTCTTGAAATTGATACTCTGAATGCCATATTGGCTCAGAATAAAATATTGACTCAGCAAGTCAATATGATTTCTCAGAGTCTGAATGGAATGCAAGCTGCATCCAACAGTACACAAGAGGCATCTTCTGAGGAAGAAGCTTATGATCCTGAGAACCCTGCAATAGCAGAGGTGAATTACATGGGTGAACCTTATGGAAACACCTATAACCCCTCAGGGAGAAATCATCCAAATTTCTCATGGAAGGATCAACAAAAGCCTCAACAAGGCTTTAATAATGGTGGAAGAAACAGGTTTAACAATAGTAAACCTTTTCCATCATCCACTCAGCAACAGACAGAGAATTCTGAGCAGAATCCATCTAGCTTAGCAAATTTAGTCTCTGATCTATCTAAGGCCACTCTGAGTTTCATGAATGAAACAAGGTCTTCCATTAGAAATTTGGAAGCACAAGTGGGCCAGCTGAGTAAAGGAATCACTGAAACCCCTCCTAGTACTCTCCCAAGCAATACAGAAGAGAATCCAAAGAGAGAGTGCAAAGCCATTGATTTAATCATCATGGCCGAACCTACAAGAGAGGAGGAGGACGTGAATCCTAGTGAGGAAGACCTCTTGGGACGTCCAGTGATCAATAAGGAGTTTCCCTCTGAGGAACCAAAGGAATCTGAAGCTCATCTAGAGACCATAGAGATTCCATTAAACCTCCTTATGCCATTCATTAGCTCTGATGAGTATTCTTCTTCTGAAGAGAATGAAGATGTCACTGAAGAGCAAGTTGCCAAGTACCTTGCTGCAATCATAAAGCTGAATACTAAATTATTTGGTAATGAGACTTGGGAGGATGAACCTCCCTTGCTCATCAATAAACTGAGTGATCTGGATCAACTGAGATTGCCTCAGAAAAAACAGAATCCTGAAAAGTTCTTAATACCTTGTACCATAGGCACCATGACCTTTGAGAAGGCTCTATGTGACCTTGGATCAGGGATAAACCTCATGCCACTCTCTGTAATAGAGAAACTGGGAATCTTTGAGGTGTAAGCTGCCAAAATCTCATTAGAAATGGCAGACAACTCAAGAAAACATGCTTATGGACTAGTAGAGGACGTGTTAGTAAAGGTTGAAGGCCTTTACATCCCTGCTGATTTCATAATCCTAGACACTGGGAAGGATGAGGATGAATCCATCATCCTTGGAAGCCCCTTCCTAGCCACAGCAAGAGCTGTGATTGATGTAGACAGAGGAGAATTGATCCTTCAACTGAATGAGGACAACCTTGTGTTTAAAACTCAAGAATCTCCTTCTGTAACAATAGAGAGGAAGCATAGAAAGCTTCTCTCAGTACAGAGTCAACTAAAGCCCCCACAGTCAAACTTTAAGTTTGGTGTTGGGAGGCATCAGCCAAACTCTAAGTTTGGTGTTGAACTCCCATATCCAAACTCTAAATTTGGTGTTGGGAGTCTATAAAATTGACCTGATCACCTGTGTGGCTCCATGAGAGCCCACTGTCAAGCTATTGACATTAAAGAAGCGCTTGTTGGGAGGCAACCCAATTTTTATTTATCTAATTTTATTTTTATTTTTATTGTTCTTTTATGTTTTATTAAGTTCATGATCATGTGGAGTCACAAAATAAATACAAAAATTAAAAACAGAATCAAAAACAGCAGAAGAAAAATCACACCCTAGAGGAAGGACTTACTGGCGTTTAAACGCCAGTAAGAAGCATCTGGCTGGCATTCAACGCCAGAACAGAGCATGGATCTGGCGTTGAACGCTAGAAACAAGCAACATCCTGGCGTTCAAACGCCAAGAATGCACCCTGAGAAGAGCTGGCACTGAACGCCAGAAACAAGCATAGAACTGGCGTTCAACGCCAGAAACATGCTGCATCTGGGCGTTGAACGCCCAGAACAAGCATCAATTCAGCGTTTAAATGCCAGAATTGCATGCAAAGGCGTTTTACATGCCTAATTTGTGCAGGGATGTAAATCCTTGACACCTCAGGATCTGTGGACCCCACAGGATCATCTCAGCATCTGTGGACCCCACAGGATCCCTACATACCTCCACTCACCCTACCTCCTCATAATCCTATATCACCCTTTCCCAAGAATCCTTCACCAATCATACAACCCACCTACACCCACCCACTCAAATTCCAACCATCAACACACCTCCATCTCTTCTTCTTCTCATCCTTTCTTTCTTCTTTTGCTCGAGGACGAGCAAACATTTTAAGTTTGGTGTAGAAAAAGCATTTCTTTTTTTCATAACCACTAATGCCTCAAGGGATGCACTTCCCTCCACAGAATTTTTGGGAACAAATCAACACCTTCCTAGGAGAATTAAGTTCCAACATGGGACAACTAAGGATGCAGCACTAAGAGCACTCCATCATCCTCCATGAAATTAGAGAAAGAGCTATGAGGGAGGAGCATGAAAGACAAGAAAGAGACATAGAGGAGCTCAAAAGCACCATTGGTTCTTCAAGAAGAGGAAGACGCCACCCTCACTAAGGTGGACTCATTCCTTAATCTCCTTGTTTATTTATTTTCCTGTTTTTCGATTTTTATGCTTTATGTTTGTTTATGTTTTTGTCTTCATGATCACTAGTATTTAAGTGTCTATGCCTTAAAGTTATGAATGTCCTATGAATCCATCACCTCTCTTGAATGAAAAATGTTTTAATTACAAAAGAACAAGAAGTACATGGTTTCGAATTCATCCTTGAAACTAGTTTAAATTATTTTGATGTGGTGACAATACTTTTTGTTTTCTGAATGAATGCTTGAACAGTGCATATGTCTCTTGTTGTTGTTTAAGAATGTTAAATATGTTGGCTCTTGAAAGAATGATGAATAGGAGAAATGTTATTTGATAATCTGAAAAATCATAAAAATGATTCTTGAAGCAAGAAAAAGCAGTGAATACAGAAAGCTTGCAGAAAAAAAATGGCGAAAAAAAAAGCAAGCAGAAAAAGCCAAAAGCTCTTAAAACCAAAAGGCAAGAGAAAAAAGCCAATAGCCCTTAAAACCAAAAGGCAATGGTAATAAAAAGGATCCAAGGCACTGAACTAAGAGAATCAATAACACTATCTGAATTCTAAGTTCCTATAGATGCCAATCATTCTGAACTTCAATGGATAAAGCGAGATGCCAAAACTATTCAAGAGGCAAAAAGCTACAAGTCCCGCTCATCGGATTGTAGCTAAGTTTCATTGATAGTTTGGAATTTATAGTATATTATCTTCTTTTTATCCTATTTGA
The DNA here is from genome assembly GCF_000816755.2 of Arachis ipaensis. NCBI lineage: Eukaryota > Viridiplantae > Streptophyta > Magnoliopsida > Fabales > Fabaceae > Arachis > Arachis ipaensis. Next base: position 44,345,161 of record NC_029793.2, on the reverse strand, counting down.
TTTTCAATTGCTTGGGGACAAGCAACAATTTAAGTTTGGTGTTGTGATGAGCGGATAATTTATACGCTTTTTGGCATTATTTTTACATAGTTTACAGTATGATTTAGTTAGTTTTTAGTATATTTTTATTAGTTTTTAATTAAAATTCAAATTTCTGGACTTTACTATGAGTTTTTGTGTTTTTCTATGATTTCAGGTAATTTCTGGCTGAAATTGAGGGACCTGAGCAAAAATCAGATTCAGAGGTTGAAGAAGGACTGCAGATGCTGTTGGATTCTGACCTCCCTTCACTCAAAGTGGATTTTATGGACCTATTGAACTTCAAATGGCGCGCTTCTAATTGAGTTGGAAAGTAGACATCCAGGGCTTTCCATCAATATATAATAATCCATACTTTGCCCGAGTTTAGACGACGCAAACTGGCGTTGAACGCCAGTTCCATGTTGCAGTCTGGCGTTCAGCGCCAGAAACAAGTTGCAAAGTGGAGTTCAACGCCAGAAACATGTTACAAACTGGCGTTCAACTCCAAGAATGACCTCTCCACGTGTAAACTTCAAGCTCAGCCCAAGCACACACCAAGTGGGCCCCGGAAGTGGATTTCTGGATCATTTACTCACTTCTGTAAACCCTAGTAACTAGTTTAGTATAAATAGGACTTTTTACTATTGTATTTACATCTTTAGTTTCATCTTTAGATCACGTTTGGAGGCTGGCCATTTGGCCATGCCTGAACCTTTCACTTATGTATTTTTCAACGGTAGAGTTTTTACACACCATAGATTAAGGTATGGAGCTCTGCTGTTCCTCAAAGATTAATGCAAAGTACTACTGTTTTTCTATTCAATTCAACTTATTCCGCTTCTAAGATATTCATTCGTACTTCAATATGATGGATGTGATGATCGTGACAGTCATCATCATTCGCAACTTATGAACGCGTGCCTGACAACCACTTCCGTTCTACCTTAGATTGAATGGATATCTCTTGGATATCTAATACAGGGGACCGAGTCCGAGTTATTAGTGTCTTCGTGGTATAAGTTAGAACCCATGGATGGCCATTTCTGAGATCCAGAAAGTCTAAACCTTGTCTGTGGTATTCCGAGTAGGATCTGGGAAGGGATGGCTGTGATGAGCTTAAAACTCACGAGTGCTGGGCGTAGTGACAAACGCAAAAGGATCAATGGATCCTATTCCAGTATGATCGAGAACCGACAGATGAATAAACGTGCCGTGACAGAGCATCTTGGACCATTTTCACTGAGAGGACGGAAAGTAGCCATTGACAACGGTGATGCCCAACATACAGCTTGCCATGGAAAGGAGTAGGATTGATTGGATGAAGACAGCAGGAAAGCAGAGATCAGAGGAACGAAAGCATCTCTATACGCTTATCTGAAATTCTCACCAATGAATTACATAAGTACCACTATCCTATTTTATATTTTATTTAATTTTCATCCACTATAATTTCTTAATACAATTTAATCCGCCTGGCTGAGATTTACAAGGTGACCATAGCTTACTTCAAGCCGACAATCTCCGTGGGATCGACCCTTACTCACGTAAGGTTTATTACTTGGACGACCCAGTGCACTTGCTGGTTAGTTGTACGAAGTTGTGAAACAGATATAAGATCATGAACGTGCGTATTGAGTTTTTAGCATCGTTACCAAGGAATGGAATGATCACGATTTCGCACACCAGGGACCCCGGAGGCTGTTGGCATTCCAAACATTGGTGGAGATTTCAGGATGAATTTAAGCACAAGCCACCATGACAGGAAGCTTATCAAATGTCCAACTTAAGGACTTTAACTAAAAGTGCTAGGTGGGAGACAACCCACCATGGTATGATCGTTCCTATTTCAATTTTATTTAGTTTTGTTTGTTTTTATATTATATTATTTTCATTGAACCTGATTATTATTCATAGCATTTGCATCAGCATTGCATACTACATAATTACATATAAAAAAACACGCACACGACGCGGCTGGAGGCGCGCTTTAGGCACGAACATGCACAAACATGCCCACGCGTCCGCGGCACCCACGCGAAAGCGTGCTCCAACAAATCGACGTAAAAGGGGTACATGGCCGAAAGTTGTGCTGGAGTAGGGCTGGACTGGCGCTAGACGCACAAGCCTTACCACGCGAACACGTGCCCCACGCGTCCGCGTCATCCTCCAATCTTGCCCATTCACGCGATCGCGTCCACCATGCGAACGCGTCACCTCGAAAATTGGCAACAATGAGTTTTGAACAGAGAGTTGTGCAGGCGCGAGGCTGCCCTCGCGCCAGTAGCACAGAACGAGTCATGCGTCCGCGTCGCTAGCGTCGCACAACCTATCCAGATTAGTGCCAATTATCTTATCTTTTCTTCTCTAATCCTAATTTCTTCTATCTTTTCTTCTTTCTTCTTTCTTTCATACTTTCTTTTTCTTCATCATCCTTCTTCACTTCCATTCTATTTTATTTAATTTATTTGCCTACTTTCACTCATTGCATTTTAATTTTGTGCATATTTTTATTTTCTTTTCTAAATTTATTTTTCCATTGGTGTTAAATGTTCTTATTCAGCTGTTATATCTTTTCTGGTATTATTTGGTGCTTAGTGACTTGTTTTACACTGTTGGATGATATTTATCTGTCAACGCCAATCTTTTATGATAGCTGTGTTCCTTTTTGTATTGACATGCATTTATATTTATATTGTCATTCATTATCTGTTGTCTCTTCCCCTTTGTTGCAATGTTTGCACTATTGATATGCCACGTACTTCTATTGTTTTCTCACTTGCATGTTGTAGCTACCATGTAATTGAGACCCTTATCATTTGGCATTAACCCACCCATACTTCATTTATTTTCTTATCTTTATTTCTGGGTTACTCTTCTTCCCTTTTTCTTTCAGGATGGCCACCCGGAAGGGAACCGGAAGACGTTTACATGGAGAGACAGACAAGTCTATCTGCAAAATCTTCAGAGAAAAGCATCAGTTGGAGCCACCCATCCACTTGTACATCTTAGCATGCATCGAGGACGGTGCAATCTTTAAGTGTGGGGAGGTCGATATCGATCTCCATGGGTTAGTTACTCTTCTATCTCAACACCAATGGTTTATTTTCCTTGTTAGTTGTTGCATTTACATGTTTGATTGCATATTTGTTTGATTTTGTACATATTTTACCACTTGGTTGAAGAAATATTTTCTTTTTCAAGAAGCTTTTTTAAAGTATTTCACTAATTTGAATAAACTTTAATGTTAAACTTGTTTGAAGAAATATTATACTGGAACATGGTTTAGAGCTCGAACATAAAAAAACCAGTGAGATTTTTGAGCCTATTTGATTGGTTGCTTTTTATCAACCAAAATTCTGTTTTAGTGTGTATTTTTCTCTCTAAAATTGTGATCTTCGTCTTGCTTAATTCTATATTTCCATTATTTGATGTATGCATACCCTTACATAATTGAGGCCTTTGTTTCACTGAGCTAACATACCCATATGGCCTTACCCTTTCATTATTCTTTGCAAACCAATGTTGAGCCTATTATACCCCTTTGTTCTTTACTTTAGCACATCATTAACTCTAAGGGAAAGACAATAATGCCCTTAATTTGAATCCTTGGTTAGCTTAGACTTGTGAGAGTGCTTATGATTTAAGTGTGGAGAAATTGAATTTGGAAACATTTGGTTTGAGAATTGAGTATGTTAGAATTTTCTGAAAATGTGGGAAAGTTTAAGTTAGTTAAGGATTCAGATTTTAGTCCACTTGGCCAAATACAATCCTACCTTGACCCTAACCCCATTACAACCCTTAAAAGACCTCTTCATATGTGTATCTGTGCATTAAATTTATGTTTATTGTTAGATAAAGAGCAAGACTTAGAAAGTAAGGTTAGTAGAGAATTGAGAGAATCGAACCTAAAACACTTGAGTGATTAGAGTGCATACACTCCCAGTGAGGGTTCGATGCTCGATTCATTGTTCCCATCTTTCATGAGCTATTTTCTTCTACAAGCCTATTTGTACTTCATTTTTATGATTTGAATTAGTGAAATCCAGTTCATATTTATTCTTGGAGAATTTATTTACTTTTAAACCAAGTAGGAAAAAGCATTCTTCATGTAGTTGGATTCATATAGATAGGTTGCATTTCATACATTCTACCATTCCTCTTCACCCCTTCATAATTTCTCTTGAGCTTAGCATGAGGACATGCTAATGTTTAAGTGTGGGGAGGTTGATAAACCACTATTTTATGGTTTATCTTGTGCTCAATTGAGTGATTTTTATCAATATTTTTACCCATTTATTCATACTATTTGCATGGTTTTACGTTTTCCTTCCTAATTTTGTGCTATGATTGAAAACATGTTTCCTGGGCCTTTAAATTGCTAATATTAATCCTATCTTATTACCATTAGATGCCTTGATATGTGTGTTAAGTGATTTCAGAGTTTATAGGGCAGGAATGGCTTAGAGGATGGAAAGGAAGCATGCAAAAATGGAAGGAATACAAGAAGTTGAAGAAATTGCTAAGCTGTCTAGCCTGACCTCTTCGAACTCAAACGGTCATAACTTGAGCTACAGAGGTCCAAATGAGATGGTTCCAGTTGCGTTGGAAAGCTAACATCCGGGGCTTCGCAACGATATATAATTTTCAATAGCTGCCCTGAAGCCAAGCGATGCGAACGCATGGACGACGCCTCCGCGTCACTTTGCCGCGACCTGAACGTAACAGAAATCGCTGGGGGCAATTTCTGGGCTGTTTCTGACCCAGTTTTCAGCCCAAAAAACACAGATTAGAGGCTATAAAGTGAGAAAATGCATCCATTTATTAATATGTTTTCCATTATTCACTTTTCATAATTTAGATGTAGTTTTTAGAGAGAGAGGTTCTCTCATCTCTCTTAGGTTTTAGGATTAGGATTCCTCTTAAAGGAATTAGGATTTCTTATTATTTCAACTTATTATTTCAACTTATTATTTCAACTTCCTCTCAGGTTCAATATTCCTTTTACTCTATATTTCTCTTTTACTTTCAGATACTTTAATATTTTTATTTAATTACTTATGTTGCCAAATTAGCTTATGAACCATTCATGTTAGGATTTTCTTTATTTGATATAGATTGAGGTATTTCAGATTTATGATTCTTATTTAGCTTTTTATATTCTTGGCTTTAATTGATTAACTGGAGGCTCTTGAGTTATCAAACTTATCGTGATTGTTAATTGTTATTTTTGCTAATTGAATTGAATTCCACTAATTCTAGTCTTTTCTTAGGAGTTGGCTAGGACTTGGGGATCTAACTAATTAGTCCATTTGACTTTCCCTTGCTTTCGTAAAGGTTAACTAAGTGGGATTAAACTCAATTCTCATAAGAATAACTAGGATAGGACTTCCGAATTTTCATACCTTGCCAAGAGTTTTATTAGATATTAATTTATTAATTCATGCAATTTATTTTCCTTGTTCAAACCTTTCAAAACCCAAAAACACTGTTTTCCATAACTAATAATAAGAACACCTCCCTGAAATTCCTTGAGAAGACGACCCGAGATTTGAATACTTCGGTTTATAAATTTTATTGGGTTTGTTACTTGTGACAACCAAAACGTTTGTAAGAAAGGATGATTGCTTGGGTTAGAAACTATACTTGCAATGGGAATTTATTCTGAATTCTAAACCGTCAATCATTCGTTCTTCAACATTCATGTATCAATTTTCTTTAACCATATGCATTTGTCATAGAAAAAGAAAAAAAAAAGAAATAAAAAATAATAAGATGGGACAAAAGTTATCCGAAAGAAAAAGAAAAAAATGAATAAGAAATGTATATGTGGATTTGGATGAAAAAGATGCATATGAATGTGTATAAAAAGGGAATGGGAAGTTAGGTTGCATAGTTTGTGATTTGGTTGATATAGGTTGAGTTGGATACTTAAACTAATCAAGGATTCAATTTAGTCCACTTAACCAAATCTATCCCACCTTAACCTAACCCCATTACAACCCTAATAAGTCCTCATGATAATTGCATTCATACATCACATGTTTTTTTAATGTTAGATGCAAAGCAAATCCTTGAAAGAATGATTAGGAGGAGACTTGAGTGATTAAACCCTAAACCACTAAGCGTTGAGAGTGTATACACACCTAATGAGGGTTCGATCACTCAATTCTATGTTTCCATACTTCTTATCATGTATTCTTGCAAGTTGCTTCATTTTGATGAGTTAAATCAATTCTCTAGATTGTGATTGCATTGAGCTACTTCTTTGCTTAGCCCTATATGTCCATATGCTTGCTTGGAAATTTGTTGGTCTATTTTCACCAAATTCATAGGACACTATAGATAGATAGATAAGTATAGATAGTATATAATATACTTGCATGCATATAGATAGTTGCATTTAATAAGTTGTTTACCCTTTGATCATTCTCCTTGTTTGTGTTTAATTAGCATGAGGACATGCTATTGTTTAAGTGTGGGGGAATTGACGAGTCCGTATTTGATGACAATTTTTTCTTTGAATTGGACGGATTTCATCATATAAACTCACACTTATTCTTTAAAATAGCATACTTTTGTGTTTGAACCCTAAATTGAACCTAAATGTGAAAACATGCATTTTTGTGCTTAAATTAAGCAATTTAATTCCACTTTTATTCCATTCGATGACGTGATAGGTTTGTTGAGTGATTTCAGGTCCTAGAGACAAGAATGGTTTGGGAGAAGTGAAAGAGAAGCATGCAAGTGGGAGAAAAAAATTTCAGAGTGTGCCAACGCACACTTTCTGTGCCTATGCACAAGGGTCAAAATCAGCACATGTGCCCACACACAGCTCTGTGCGTATGCACAGAATGGAAATCAGCAAGTGTGCCCATGCACAACTTCTGTGCGTACGCGCACAAGTAGAAAAATTAGCAACTGTGCGTATGCACAGGTACTAGCGCGTGACTTCATTAAAGAAGCACGTGGCTCGCGATTTTGGGGCTTTCTTGGCCTAATTTTTGGAGTTGCTGAAGCCTATTGGAGTGCTATATGAAGGGGAAATGACCACATATCAAATCATTAGGACTTAGAACTTTTTTGTACAATTTTCCATAGTTTTAGGAGTAGGAGTAGTGTAGGGTAGTTTTCTTCATTTCTCCCCTAGGGTTTCGTTTCCATTTCCATTGTAGCATTTTATAGCAAGCTTTGATCTTGGATTTTGCTCATCTTTTGTAAGTACTCTTTAATTTCTCTTTAATTACATCACTTTACTTTTATTGTCTTATGGTTCAAGTTACTTTATTAACATTTCCAATTTTAGTTTCTTGAAGTTTTGATTGATGAATTTAGTGTTTTATGATTTATAGTTGCTATTTTGGATATTTATTATTGATATTGTGAATAGTTGGTTATAGTTTTCTATTTTCCTTTATAATTTCCTATGTTTTGGTTTTATGCCTACAAGGTGTTTGTGAAAATGCCAATCATGGATTTTGAGTAGATTTTCACCCCTTGGCTTGGGAAATGAATTCCTAGGATACTAGAGTCATAATGTTTGACATTTAGTGGCAACTCTTGGGTAGTTAGTTGACTCTTGTTTCCATTGACGCTAGCTTTTTACCAATTAATTTGGTAAGTTAGCTAGGACTTATGGATTAAGATCAATCATGCTTGCTTGACTTACTCCTCGATGTTAGGTGTAGACAAACTGAGATTGACTCATCATAGTTACCATAGTTGTGGTTATGACGATGATAGGATTCCTTGGATCCTCATTCCCAAGTCAAGGCTCTTTATGCATTTATAGCATTTTCACTAGTTTTGACCTTACTTCCTTTTTAATTGCATTGATTTCAATTTTGATCATCTCTTAGTTCTTTTATTTCTTAGTTCTTTTAATCTGTCGTTCTTTGATTGGAAAACCCCTTTTTCCTCATAACCGAAAGTGTGATACTTCAATTGCATTCCTAAGGAGAATGATCCGAGGTTTAATTACTCTCGGTTATATATTTGTATTTGAAAATCAAACTTTGATCGAGAGGATTGATTGTCGATTTGGACTATGCTATCAATGAAGGAATTATTTTATCTAATTTCTAAACCGTCTTAATCCTCTCTATCAAGTTTTTGCTAGCCAAAAATTTGATAGATGGCCTAGAATGGGCTAGGACTTTTTCTCAAAATAAGATTAGCATTGCAAGTATAGTCCCAACCCGACAATCGACCATCAATCAAATTTTAAATTCCAAAGATGTCATAATCGATACAAAATATAAACCGGAAGTTTTAAGTCCCGGGTCATCTTCCCTAGGAGTTGCAATGAAATGCTCATTTATTGGTTATGAGAGATTTGAGGGTTTTGATTATAAGAGGCAAGAAATTAAAATGACAAATAATTAAATGGAAAGCAAGTAAAAAGGAATGAAAATGGAAATTAAATGGCAAAAAGGGATCTTGGCAAGAATTGGGGAATTAAGGCTTCCTATCTTAGTCATGGACCACAAACATGGTAATTGTGTAGAATTAATCCCAATTAGTCAATCCTAACATCGAGAACTAGTAAAAAGGGCATAATTGATCCCAATCCACAAGTCCTAGCCAACTCTATTATTGGAAGGCTTAGAGTTAGCGGAAACCAAATCAATTAACAATCCTCACACAATGGAATGAACATCCACCACTTAAGTTCACCTAATTACCCAATTTCCTAACCAAGAGTGTGAAAAACTAGGCAAAAATCCAACAAAGCATTTTATCAAACACTTGGAAGGCACAAAATAAAATCATGGTAAAATGACAAGAAATATAAATCCTACAACTACCAATTGCAAGAAAACAATAATAACAACTAAATTGAACAATAAAAACAAGAATTAAACCTAAATCTAAGAGAGATCTAACCTAATCTACCCTAATTCTAGAGAGAAGGGAGAGCTTCTCTCTCTAGAATATTACCTAAAGCATGTTTCTAATCTACCCTAATTGCTCTCCCCTTGACATGGAATGATGCCCCTTTGATATAGCACTCAATCAGCTTCAGAAAGTCCAAAACTGGGCTCTGGAGGCCCAGAAATCGCCTCCAGCATTTTCCTTTAAGTGAGTCACATGCGCTGATTCGTGCGTACGCACAGATGTGTGCGTACACACACGTGCTGAATTTTTCTCTTGTACGTACGCACACATGCTGTTGTGCTTCTTGTGCGTATGCATAGCAGGTTGTGTGTACGCACACTCCAGTGTGTGCTTCTCCTTTGTTTTCTTCATATTTTCTCCCTATTGCATGCTTCTCCTCCACTCTCATCAAGCCATTCCAACCTATTATACCTAAAATCACTCATCAAAACCATCAAGGCATCGAATGGGATGAAAGTGGAATAAAGTTGGTTAAATTAAGTACAAAATAGCATGTTTTCAAAATTAAGCTCAACTTAGGGAGAGAACATAAAATTATGCTATTTGGATGAATAAATGTAGGTTTTATATGATAAAATTCACTCAAATCAATCCAAAATTTATCATCAAATATGGATTCATCAATTCTCCCACACTTAATCAATAGCACGTCCTCATGCTAATCACAATCAAAGGAGAATGGTAAAAAGGCAAGCAACTTATTCAATGCAAATATCTATATGCATGCAACTATACTAAATGCTATCTATCTATATCTATACTATGGTTGTCTATTGAGTTTGGTAAAAACAAACAAGAGAGTTCCAATCAATCCAAAATAAACCATTAGGGCCAAAACAAGGAATTAATGCAATATGATCCACATCCAAAGATTTAATTTGAAGTTTTCAAAATTAATTTCAACAACTTGCAAGAAAACATACGATAAGGGATGGAAACATAGAATTGAGTGATCGAACCCCTCACCGGATGTGTATACACTCTAGTCGCTCAGTGTTTAGGGCTTAATCACTCAATTCTCCTTTAGTCATATTTTCTAGGATTTGCTAGTCATCTAACAATCAACAAATACTTGATGCATGAATGCAAATATCATGAGGTCTTTGGAGGGTTGTAATGGGGCTAGGATAAGGGTAGGATTAATATCGTTAAGTGGACTAGGAGATTGGATCTTTGATTAGCTCAAGTATCCCACCTAATCCTATATCAACCTATGTACACAAAAGAAACCAACCTAACTTCCCATTCATTTCTCTTTTTTTTCACATTCACTCATGCATCTTCTTTCCAATTCACACACATATGCATCCTTTATTTACATTCTTATTATCATTCATTCCTTTTTTTTCTTTTTCTCTTTTCTTTTTTTTTTAATAAACAAAGTATGTACACCAAAATCTTTTCTTTTATCATAAAAAAGATATGCATATGTTTTAAGTAATAGATGCATGAGTGTTCTAAATTTTCACAATGAATACCCAAAGTAAACTTACTACCAATGTTTCCCCAAAAGTTCTCCCACACTTGATTAACACACACTCCTCAAACCCAAACTAATCAAATATTCAATCCATGGACATTAATGGTTTTTTTTCTTAGGGCAAAAGATGTACTTAAAATTAGAACAAAGGAGGATAAAAAGGCTCAAAAGTAGGTTACAAAGGTAAATGTAAGGGTATGGCCATATGGGCTAAGTGAGTTCAATTTCAAAAATGGCCTCAATCATACTAAATGCATTTCAAAACATCAAATATAGGACATAAAGATTCAAGCAAATCTAAGATTATAATCATAAAGTAGTATAACACACAAGAACAAAATTTTGTGGTTGAAAATGTGCAACCATCCATTAAAGCTCAAATCTCACTAAGTATTTTGTTCAAGCTCTTTTCTATGTTCCATAAGAAAAATACTTCAAGCAAGTTCAAAAACAAGTTCTCAAATCTAATCAATGGAACGCCCTAAAAGAGATTTCTTGAAAATTTTTTGTTGTTTTTTTTACCAAACTTATTTCCTATACTAAGCAACATGCAAATATTTACTACTATAAGGCTATAAGAAAACTAAGTAAAGTGCAATGAAATAAAATACTAACAAATTTTACAAAAGACATAACTACTAAAGACTAGAAAATAGTGCAAAGTGTTGAGAAAGAGAAATTTACACCCCGAAGTTGCGAATCCTCTCCCACACTTAAACGTTGCACGGTCCTCCGTGCATCCACGTTATTCGGGGATGAAGAGATGTGAGGCTCCACCTTCAGCTGGTGGTTGCTGGGGCTCGAGATGCTGGATAAAACAAATAAACAAAAATTGAGAAAAAGTAAAATGTGTGTGGTATGATAAAAGACAATGTGTGTATTCTAAGTGTGCACGATTTAGAACACACACATTGGCCGGGTGAAAACAGCAACCACATAATCAAAAGAAATAGCATGTGTTCCTCAATTAAATAGCCTAGGTTGCAAATAAATATAAGCAAGAGTGAATGCACAAAAAAATCTAGGTAACTACAACTAAAGTGAATTGAATATATGAGATATTGGATATTGAAATTGTGCAAGTGAAAGCGCAAGATGAATGTAAAATGGCACAATCAACAATAACCAATTCCATGATGAAATACTACTTTTTCATCCTTAAACATAATGAAATACTCACATGGTAAAGGTACTTGTTGCAAAAAGTGACAAGCTTGATAAGGATCAAGTTAAGTCACTCAAACAAATGCAAAGCATTAACAAAAAACAAGTACCGGTCATGTGATGTGATTAAATTGATATAAAAATCATGATGAACAAGGGATGCAATTCAATTCACTAAAGTAAAAGTTCACAATTCATGATTAAGATGCGAAACAAGGATAAAGTTTAATACAACATATGAATCAAACTCAAAAAACATTCAGGCAATTAAACAAGGACTTAATGCTCAGTGCACATATTCATCAAAAATTAAGCCACAATTCAAGCAAGAAGCAACCCAATCAACATCAATCAACACTTGCAATTTATTTAATTAATAAGCAAATAAACCAAACTAATATAATTACTAAAATGAAAATGAGATGCAAGGAAAACTAAGTAAAATAAGTAGAAAAACATGGAAAAAGCAAGATAAGGGAGGGATGGAGGGGTGGAAGTGTGTTAGGGCTTAATTCAAAGTGCAATGAAAATGTTGCCCAAAATAGCACTTGTGCGGGGGCACAGACATGTGTGCGCACGCACACTAGTTGAAACAAGGGAAGTGAGCGGACGCACAAGGGTATGCGAACACGCTGAGCAGAGAGGGGATTAAGAAGTGTGCGTACGCACAAGGGTGCGCGTACGCACAGAAGACTCATGTGTGCGTGCGCACACAGGTCCATGCGCTTGCACAGATACAAAAAGTGGCAGGGGTTCATACGTACAGGGTGTGCCAGCGCTCCCAACAGAGGGAGTGTAAGAAGGTGTGCGTACGCACAGCTAGGTGCGTGTGCACAGGTAAAGAAATTGGAGTGGGTGTGCGTGCGCCCAAGGTTGTGCGCGCGCACATGCTCTGTTTTTTTCAAAAAAAAAAATTTAGAGCTCTAAGGCACCAAACTTGAGCTCAACAAAAGTATTTCAACCCAACAACATCCAACATTGCACAACTACATTAACCGGCCGTTGTGTGTGTTCCAACCGCGTGCATAATTGGAATACACACACGGCTCATTTTTATCATACCACACCACTATGCAAACTTCCCCAATTAAATGTTTGTTTGTTCTCTTTGGCTCTAAGTATACATTGTATTTTCTTCATCCTTTGCCTTTTTGTGCCACTTGCTTTATGACTCTTAATTATACTTTATTCATTCTTCTTGAGGATGAGACAAGGCAAGGAGTCAGTAGAAAAGGAAACTGAGGATGGAGATGCCGAGAATGCATTGGACTTGGCAATTTCCATGCAACACGAGCCCTCGCATCCACCAGTTGAAGGTGGAGTACTCTAGAGCCATTCTCCCCGGATTGTCTTCATGCACAGAGGACCGTGCAACGTTTAAGTGTGAGGGAGGATTCACCATTTTTTGGGCATAAATTTGCTTTTCCAAATACTTTACATTTTTTTTGTTTTCTTTTACTATGCCCAGAGTACTCTTAGAGCAGTTTTTGTTTATAATTTGACTTTATTTCATTTTGCTTATTTTAGTTAGCTTAGAATTAGTTTAATGTTGAGATTTGTTAGGTTAATTTCTGTATGGATGATGAATCCATATTTTACGATAATTTTTTGTTTGATTTGAGTGGATTTCATCACATAAACTTGCACTTATTCCCTTAAATAGCATGCTTTTGAGTTTTCCTCTGGAATTGTGCTTAATTATGAAAACATGCTCTTTTGTGCCTAAATTAGCCTATATTATTCCATTTACCTTCCATTCGATACCTTGATGTTGTTTGTGGGTGATTTCAGATGTATAAGGTAAGGATGGCTTGGTGAAAATGGAAGAGGAGCATGCAAAGAGGAAAATTCATGAAGAAATGAAGGTTGGAGCTTTGCAGCAGTGTGTGCACGCACAGATATGCATGCGTACGCACAAGGAAGATTTGCAAGCGACGCGTATGCGTGACCCATGCATACACGTGGGAGTGAATTTTGTCAGCGATGCGCACGCGTGACGAGCGTCATGTGACCTCATTAATGCAAATCGATGGGGGCAATTTCTGGGCCTCCAGGACCCAAATCCAACATGTTTCTGAGGCTATTTCATGCTGAATTGAAGCTTGGAGAAGAGGGAAGCAGATTAGGGTTAGATTTTAGTCATGTAGTTCATTTTCTAGAGAGAGAAGCTCCCCCTTCTCTCTAGGACCTAGGGTTTTTAATTTAATTTCCTTGTAATTTTTTGTTTTAATTCTTATTTCCATCTAGTTTCTTATACATTCATTTGTTCTATTGTCTTAATTTTCTTATGTTATCTTGTTAATTTCTCATTTTTGTCACTTTTATGTTTACGCAAACTTTCGTTATTTTAATTTACATTTAATGCAATTTATGTTTTTATGCAATTTATCTTTACTTTCCTTGCTTGGTAGTTGTAGCATTTATTATTTCTTGTTATTTTACCATACTTTATTTTCATGCCTCCCAAGTGTTTGATAAAATGTTTGGGTTGGTGTTAGCCTAGTTTTTCTCACTCTTGGTTGAGAAATTGGGTGTTTGGGTGAACTTGAGTGGTGGATGTCCATTCCATATTGTGTGAGGATTGTTAAGTAATTTGGTTTCCCTTGACTCTAAGTGGCCCATAAATAGTGTTGACTTAGGACTTAGGGATTGAGATTAATTATGCCTAGTTGACTTATCCTCGATGTAGGGTTCACTAATTGGGATTAATCCACACACAATTACCATGTTCGTGGTCCACAACTAGGATAGCAAGCCCTAATTACCCAATTCTTGCCAAGAGCTCTTTTACCATTTAAATTATATTTTCATTGCTTTTACTTGCTTCCATTTAATTACTTGCATGCTTGTTTATTTTCTTGCATTTTAATTTCTTGCCAATTGTCATCCAATCCCCATTTCTCTCACAGCCAATAACTGAGCACTTTAATTGCAACTCCTAGGGAAGACGACCCGGGACGTAAAACTCCCGGTTAATTTTGTATTGATTGTGACATTTTTAGATTAAAATTTGATATTGGTCAATTGCTGGGTTTGGAACTATACTTGCAACGCCGATCTTATTTTGAGATAAATTCCGAACCCACTTTAAGTCCCTTATCAATGGATCATGAATTTATGGGTTTTTGAATGTTTTGGGGTTGAGCTTTTGTTGAGCTAAGGCTTAAAGCCTTAGATTTTGAGAAAAAAAATTTTCAAAAATAGGGCATTGTGCGCGCGCACACAATCGCTAAAATTCACGTCTTGTGCTCGCACATCTGTCCCGAGGTGAATATGGCAAGTTGGATTTAGAGGGGAGTTCTCTTAGCCGGGAATTCTCTTCCATGTTGATGAATTTCTCCGCCCTTTTTTGTACTTCGTTTAAAGAGGGCGGATGTCGCTTGGATATGGACTAGCTGAACGGCCATTCTTTTAGGCCGTTGACCAAACCCATGATCGCTGCTTCAATCGGCAGGCTTTGGATTTGGAGGCAGGCTTTGTTGAATCTCTCCATGTAATTCTGGAGACTTTCCTTGTCTCCTTGTTTGATTCCTTGCAAGCTTGGGACGTGCTTGGTTTTGTCCTTTTGGATGGAAAATCTGGTCAAGAATTTTCTAGCCAGGTTGTCGAAACTAGTGACCAATCTGGGTGGTAGTCCGTCGAACCACTTCATGGCGGCCTTCGTCAAGGTAGTTGGGAATGCTTTGCAACGAGCCGCGTCGGAAGCATCGACCAGGTACATTTTGCTTCTTAAGTTGCTAAGGTAGTGGCTCGGGTTGGATGTCCCATCGTAGAGGTCCATGTCGGCTGGCTTAAAATTTCTGGGGACTTTGGCTTTCATAATTTCTTCAGTGAACGGGTCTTGTGATGGGATTATTTGTGGAAAAACAAATTTTCCAAAATACACAAATCTAACTGGCAAGTATACCGGATCTCATCAAGTAGTAAAACTCACGTGAGTGAGGTCGATCCCACAGAGATTGATGGATCAAGCAAATTTAGTGGGTGATTAGTTTAGTCAAGCTAACATTGATGTGAATTGTGTGAAATTGTAACCAACAGGAAGTAAAGGACAATGAATTTAAAGTTGCAGAATGTAAATTGGCAAGTAACTTAAAGAGCAAGAAATGTAAATTGCATGAAAAGTAGAGGGGTCTGGGTGCAAGGAAATTAAATAAAGCAATAATTCAAGAAGTAAAACAATTGCAGGAATTGTAAATTGCAGAAAAAAAATAAATCAAGGTCACAACAACTCAAATGTAAAGTGCAGAGGAACAAAAGTGCAGGAAAGTAAATTGGGAACAATTAGAACAGAGAGCAATCAATCCGAGAACCAGAATGTGAAATCAAATGCAGTAGATTTTAAACCGAATTGCTTGAAGAAGCAACAGAAATTAAATTCAACTCAATTGCGAATAAAATTGAAGATCTCAGGGACTCCAAGAGACTAGAAAATAAGTCTAGATCTCACTCCCTTCCTAGA
Organism: Arachis ipaensis; assembly: GCF_000816755.2. NCBI lineage: Eukaryota > Viridiplantae > Streptophyta > Magnoliopsida > Fabales > Fabaceae > Arachis > Arachis ipaensis. The sequence goes on along the minus strand of NC_029793.2, from coordinate 44,329,139 downwards.
TCCAACAAGAGAATAATTGTAGAGAAGTTAAAAGAAACAATCGCAGAGGAAGAAGATTTTAAAACAGCAAATGAAATTTGAATTATCTAGAGGAAGAACAAAGAGATTTCAGAATGAGAATTGAAACAGAATTCCTTCAATTCTCCATTTCAAGCTAAGGTGTAAAAGTGAACTCTCTATTCTACTTGCTCCCTATTGGAGCCAGCCTTCTCAATGGAGCTCGCCTTCAATGCTCTCTATCAGAGCCCACCTACTTTCTAAAATGAGAATGATGCCTTATATAGGCTTTTTACAAAATGAAAATGAAAATGAAAGTGAAATTAAAGATAAATTACAATTAAATGAAATTTCTATTTTATCTATCTCTTGTGCCTTTGAGTGATGATAATGGGCTTTGCATGCTTTGGATTTGGGTTGAAGATGGCCTCTGTTGATTGCTCTTGGAGTTGGAGAGAAACCCACTTGTGAACCGGGCCATGAACCATTAAAGCTTGAGTCAAAGTTTGAGGCAAACTTTGACTCAAACTTTTCATATCAGCTAGCCTCCCTTTGCTGTCATCCACGTTTGATCCAAAGTTTGAGGTCAAACTTTGAGCCAAACGTGGATCCCTCTTGTTGCATATCAAGCCTTGGGGTGCTACTTTGTCCTCTTGTCAATGTTACAAATTTTATGCCCACTATAGACTATCATATATGGTTGGAAATCTCTGAATGTCAGCTTTCTAACCCAATTAGAATCACCTCAATTGGACATCTACAACTCAAGTTATGCTCCTTTGAAGAGGACAGGGTCGCTGGCTTTGGTGTGCAACGTTTGAGGTAAAGTTTGCCTCAAACGTGGCCGAAAACGCCAGTTTTGGAGGCTCAAACGCATTGTCCACCCCATACTATTATATATTGTTGGAAAGCCCTGAATGTCTACTTTCCAATGCCATTGGAAGCGCATCATTTGGAGCTCTACAGCTCGAGTTATACTCCATCGAAGGTGCAGAGGTCAATTGGCCTCACTGCAGGTTGCCACCATGTTCGTTTATGCACATTGCGGGGCAATTTTCTCCCTCAATTTTAGTGTCCACCATGCAGTGCCATATATGCTTGGAAAGCTCTCGATTCCTACTTTTCATTGCTTTTTGAATCACCTCATTTGGAGCTCTGTAGCTCAAGTTATTCTTGTTGGAAGTATACCCCTTCAGGCTGTGAGGCGCCAACGTTTGCCTAAAAGCATGAGGTCAAACGTTGGCGCAAGCTTTTACTCTTCTCCAGGGTGTATTTGTTGTGGCGCCAACGTTTTCCTAAAAGCTTGAGGTCAAACGTTGGCGCAAGCTTTTGCTCCATCCAGGGTGAATTTAACTCTTCCAAAAGTATGAGCTAAAGTTTGAGGCAAGCTTTTGCTCAAGCTTTTTGTTCTCTCTTGCTCCTTGTCATTTCTTCTTTCTTCAACCTTCTTCAAAGCTCTTTTCACCTATCATCAATCAACCAAGCACATCAAAGCTATGCTCAAAATCATGAGATTGTTATTCTTTCATAATATATAACAATTATAGCACAAAATCTCATGAAAATGCATTAATTTATCCATGGTTGATTGAATCAAAGAAAACATAAAATTCTACCCAATTGGCTTACTTATGGCTCAAGAAAGTGCATAAAACCTATCGAAAACAAAGGAAAAAGCATATAAAAACATGACATGGTGACATGTCATCATCTTGCCCTCCTAAGAGGCTGTCATCCCAACCTAGTCGTGTAGTTCGGGCTCGAAGATTGGTTTCCATCTTTTGGAGCTTCTCTTCTAACTCTCTATGCCGCCTGACTTCTCTTCTTAATTCCCGTTCAGCTTCTCGCTGCCGTTCGGCTTTGCGTTCGAGCTGTCTCAAGCGATCTTGCTATCTGTGGACCATGTCTAGTATCTCTGCTACTGGGGGGTGTGTTTTCCCCCCATGGTGGCGTGCGTCAGAATGAGTCTTCTTTGGGTGAGGTTTTTCTAGGAGAGTTTTGACGTGGCGGAAATTGGCGAGTTAAGAAATTATTATAAGAGATACGTAGCAAATACAGTTCTTAACCAGCTGAAAATCCACTTATCAATTTGGAAGGGGTTGTCACAAAATTAAAATTAAAATACTTGGAGTATGAATCCCAGGTCGTCTCCCAACGAGTTGCAGAAAGATGTGCTATTTTATTAATCAGATGTTTTCAAAAATGGTTTGGGTTGATGACAGGAAATTAAATCAGAAAAATTATGTAATTTAAATAAAAGCCTTGACTGGGAGTAGATTAGTTGGAAGCCCTATCCTTGATGGAGTACTCTCAAGATTAATTGATAATTGAAAGTTGTTCTACTTAGTTATCCCTTACTAGGTAGAGGAAAGTCAAGCAAGTTGGAAAGCTATTTCTATTCACAAGTTCCAATCCTTCCCCTTGGAAAGGATTAGTGTCAGTGACTAGAGGACAATCCAACAATAAACCCAATTACAATTTTTCTCTTGAGTAATCCAACTCAAGGTTTCCTTTCAATCATCTCCCAATCAAGTTATGGAACTACTCGCTCATTATGAATGTAAATTTCACAAAATAAGGAAGAGAAATATTGAAAGACATAATAACTAATAATCAAAAAGATCAATTAAAAATAAAAATAGTTCTTGTATAAATAAATTCTAGAAATAATCCAATAGTAATTCTGAATAAATTAAGGACATGAAAGAGTAAGAGACAAGTAAGGAAAACAAACTAGAATAATGAAGTCTTGGCGGAGGTAATAACTCTTCTCAATATCCCAATCCAAAAAGCAATAAAAACGAAATCCTAAGAACTATCAATGTGTAGAGAGAAAAACCTAGAGGAGGAGTAAAATCAAATCTAAAACTAAAATTATGCGGAATGAATGTATGTTCTGGTCTCTGCATGTTCTCCGGCTCTAATCTGCCATTCTGGGCCGAAACTGGGTCAAAACAGGGCCCAAAATCGCCCCCAGTGAATTTTGCAGATTCTTCAGATTGCGCATGTCACGCGATCGCGTCATCCAGGCGCTCGCGTCATCCAGCGTTTTGCCTTGCCATGTGTGCGCGTCGTCCACGACTTCGCGTCACTTGTGCAGTTTCCAATCTGCGCGGTCGCGTGAGCCATGCGTCCGCGTCACTGCAATTTCCTCTATGTCGCGCGATCGCGTGAGCCATGCGTCGACATCGTTTCTCGCTGGTCATCTCCTCAATTTCTTGTGTTCCTTCCATTTTTGCAAGCTTCCTTTCTAATCTCCAAGTCATTCATGCCCTATAAAGCCTGAAACACTTAACAAACAGATCACGGTATCGAATGGAATGAAGGAGAATTAAAAATACAAAATTAAAAGTCTCTAGGAAGCAAGTTTTCAACCATGAAGTATTTTTAGGAAGGAATTATAAATGCATGCTAATCATATGAATAAGTGGGTAAAACCTTGTTAATGGTGGTGTGGGAGATAGAGAGTGAAAGGTGAGATAGAAAGGGGAAGGGGGAAGGAAGAAATAAGGAGGGAAAAGAAAAATTAGGATTGGGAGGAGGGGAAGATAAGGTATGTGGCAATTTTAGGTTGAGCTGTGCGGCACATGTGACGCGGCCGCGTGGGGCACGCGTTCGCGTGGGTGCGCTTCCATGTAAGGGGGCGCGATCACGTCGGTCACGCGGTCGCGTGACCCATGTTACGCTGCTGGCGCGAGTGCAGCCTCGCTCCAGCACAACTCTCTGTTCAATTTATTTTAATTGCCAAAATTGGGTGACGCGATCGCGTGGGTCATGCGATCGCGTGAGTGTGCGTTATAAAATGAGTGACCCGGCCGTGTCGGCGACGCGGTCGCGTGACAAGGATTGTGCTTGAATTCATCCAGGAATCTCCACCAATGTTTATGATTCCAGTAACCTCCGGGGTCCCAAACTAGGCGCAGAAAGCCTTCAAGTAAGTTAAAGCAAGTGACAAGGCCCCAAGAGTGCTGATTTCTAGATTGAATTACGGGGTCCCAAATCTTGCTTTTGCACCCGTCTTCTTGTTGATTATCATGATTCCATCCGGGTGGTTCAGCTTTAGAATTCTCACTGAAGCGTCCAAAAACAACTTCCTAGACCCATTCAATTGAACTTTACACCAACCTTTGCGTTTAGACTTTAAGCTTCCAACCATAATGAACCTTGCAGGATAGTTCTTACCACTGACCATCTTCCTCTTACTCTTAATGTTACAAAGAGCTCTAAGTTGACCATCCGTCTCCAGTAGCCCATATTCAAGTGGGATTAGAAAGCTAAGAGATATGAAATTTACCCACTTGAATGTTGTGAAAGATGATGGCAACTTAGGGGGAGGTATTTTCAATGAAATTGCAAGCTCCACTCCCTTGTGCTCTTCTTTGACATCTTCTACCTCTTGATCAACCTCTACAAAATCTTTAACCATGATCTGCCTTAGAGGTTGTACGCTCTTCTCAACATCAACATCAAACACCGTGGAAGGAGGCTTTGTGACTGGACTTTCCAATGGAGGTAGAGTATCTCTTAAGTCCGCAACCACTTCTTCCTTTTTAATAATTGCTGTGTTATCCAATTGTTTAAGTATAAAATCGTACTCATCCTCGATGTTTTTCTTTCTATGACAACTCCCTTCAACTATTCCTTCATCTTCAAAGGTCTCTCATACCCTTACCCGTAGGGCCTCCTCTAGCTCTTTATGAAGTATGGATTTAAATTTAATGAGGAAAGAGAAAAACAATAAAATGACACCAAATTTCAAATTTTTAGATCAAAACGAAGAAAACAACTAAGAACAGCTTGAAGGTCAAGATGAACGTGAAGAACAACTCGAAGATCAAGATGAACACTAAGAACAAATTTTTGAAAAATTTGTAATAACTAAATAAAAACCAATAACCTCTTAATTTATGAAAAAGCAAAAATAAAAAAAATAAAAACAAATAAACAAGCAAAAATCAAAAAAAATATTTACAATAACCAATAATAAGGCATACGTTTGCAATTTCCCGGCAACGGCGCCAAAAATTGATGAGATGCAGAAGCTGGCGAATTAAAAATTATTAAAATGGTTACGTTGCAAGTATAGTTCTTAACTCACCGAAAATCTGTCTATCAATTTAGAAGTATGTCACAGAAAGTTTGAATTAAAAATTACTGGGAGTTTTAAGTCCCAGGTCGTCTCCCAACGAGTTGCAGAAAAGTGTGCTATCTTATTAATCAGATGTTCAAAGAAGTTGAGTTAAGTAAATTGGAATTTAAATTGAGGAAATTTAATTAATATGAGTAAAAGCCTTGACTGGGAGTTGATTGGTTGGAATTTCTACTATTGATGGAGTGATTGTAAGATTAATTTATAATTAATGGTTGTTCTGTTTGGTTATCCTTTACTAGGTAAGGGAAAGTCAAACAAGTTGGAATGCCAGATCTGTTCACAAGTTGCAACCCACTTAGTTCAAAGGGATTGGCATTGGTGACAGGATAGCAATCCAACATTTAACCCAATTACAAATTTTTCCTTCAATCCTTCCAACTCAAGAGTTCCTTTTAATCAACTCCCCATCAAGTAAAGAAACTACTCACGCATTGTAAATAATAAATCCATAGCACATGAAAGGGAATTAAAAGAAGACATGATTATTGGAATTGAAATTGAATTAAAAAGAAATAATCCTTGCATTAATTAATCATAAAAGTATTCAAATAACAAAATTGAACAAAACAAAGAACATGGAAGAATGAAACCAAGTTAAGAAAACGAACTAGAATGACGAAGTCTTGATGATGAAATAACTCTTCTCAATGTTCCAATGCTAAGATCAATTGAAAATTAAAAATTCTAAAACCTAGAGAGAAAAACCTAAGAGAGTAAAACTAGATCTAAAACTGTCTCTGTATATGATGAATTTTTTTTTTTGTTTATGCATATTCTCCGGCTCTAGTCTGCTGTTCCGGGCCGAAAATTGGGTCGAATTAGGGTCCAAAATCGCCCCCAATGAATTCTGCAGATTATGCAGATCGCACATGTCACGCGATTGCGTCATCCATGCGGACGCGTCATTCGCGTTTTTCCTTGCCATGCGTTCGCGTCATCCACGCTACCGCGTCGCCTGAGCTTTTCCAATCCGCGCGGCCGCGTGAGCCATGCGACCGCGTCACTTCTCGATGGTTATCTCCTCAAATTCTTGTGTTCCTTCCATTTTTGCTAGCTTCCTTTCCAATCTCCAACTCATTTATGCACTGTAAAGTCTGAAACACTCAACACACAGATCACGATATCGAATGGAATAAAGAAGAATTAAAAATAAATAATTAAAGTCTCTAGGAAGCAGTTTTCAAACATGTAATAAATTCAGGGAGGAAATCTAAATGCATGCTAATTTAATGAATAAGTGGGTAAGGATCATGATAAAACCACACAATTAAACACAATATAAATCATAAAATAGTGGTTTATCAACCTCCCCACACTTAAACATTAGCATGTCCTCATGCTTAATTGAAGGAGATAAGGAAATAAGTATGAACATGTAGAAACTCATGCAATGCAATGGCTCCCTGTGCTAGTAAAGGAAGTGGAATCCGGGGTATCTGAGTCTCTGAAGTGTCCCTTGAGTAGCTCCTTGAGGTGTTTGAATTGGCGCTCGTTACGGCGCTCTCTCATCTTTGCTTTCTGTTCTTGCCGATCCAACCGTTCGATTATCTGCTGGAGCAATTTCTCAGTTGTAGATGCTTATGATGTTGAAGAAGAATTATCTTCAACTGGAGCAGTAGGAAGGCTTGTAGTGGCTGCTGAGAGTCTGAGGTATTTCCCGTTAGGGACATACTGATCATCTCGTGGAAGCATAGCTTTGGTGTCCCCAGCTCTGTAGGAGACTCCGGCTGCTGAGACAAGATCTGAGACCAAGGCGGAGAAAGGTAAGTTGCCCGCAATTTGTATGTGTTCCATAGCATTCCGAATATGTCTTGAGAGATTCAGAGGTTGGTCTGTAAGGATGCACCATAATAGAACAGCCATGTCCGCAGTGAAGGAGGACTCATGAGTGCTCGGAAAGACGTAATGGGACATGATCTGTGCCCATACGCGAGCCTCCAAGGTAAGTGCTGAAGCCAAGATTCCCTTAGGGCAAGTACGGTGGTCCGTAGATCCAACGGCTGCCAGGTGCTGTGATGATTCTGAGAACGGAGTCCCAGTCAAATTGGTATCGCTGGCGCTGAAGGGCGGCTTCTTGAAAAGCTTCCATTCCTACTGGAATAGGGGGAGACTCAGAGCTTGCTGAATGGCCTCTTCTGTGACAAAATAATAAGAATGATAGAAAAGAGAAGAAGGAAGAAGAAGGTAAAACCTTGTTAATGGTGGTGAGGGAGATAGAGAGTGAAAGGTGAGATAGAAAGGGGAAGGGGGAAGGAAGAAATAAGGAGGGAAAAGAAAAATTAGGATTGGGAGGAGGGGAAGATAAGGTATGTGGCAATTTTAGGTTGAGCTGTGCGGCGCATGCGACGCGGCCATGTGGGGCACGCGTTCGCGTGGGTGCGCTTCCAGGTAAGGGGGCGCGATCGAGTCGGTCACGTGGTCGCGTGACCCATGTTACGCTGCTGGCGCGAGTGCAGCCTCGCTCCAGCACAACTCTCTGTTCAATTTATTTTAATTGCCAAAATTGGGTGACGCGATCGCGTGAGTGTGCGTTATAAAATGGGTGACGCGGCCGCGTCGGCGACGCAGTCGCGTGACAAGGATTGTGCTTGAAGTCATCCAGGAATCTCCACCAATGTTTATGATTTCAGTAACCTCCGGGGTCCCAAACTAGGCGCAGAAAGCCTTCAAGTAAGTTAAAGCAAGTGACAAGGCCCCAAGAGTGCTGATTTCTAGATTGAATTCCGGAGTCCCAAATCTTGCTTTTGCACCTGTCTTCTTGTTGATTATCATGATTCCATCCGGGTGGTTCAGCTTTAGAATTCTCACTGAAGCGTCCAAACAACTTCCTAGACCCATTCAATTGAGCTTTACACCAACCTTTGCGTTTAGACTTTAAGCTTCCAACCATAATGAACCTTGCAGGATAGTTCTTACCACTAACCATCTTCCTCTTACTCTTAATGTTACAAAGAGCTCTAAGTTGACCATCCGTCTCCAGTAGCCCATATTCAAGTGGGATTAGAAAGCTAAGAGATATGAAATTTACCCACTTGAATGTTGTGAAAGATGATGGCAACTTAGGGGGAGGTATTTTCAATGAAATTGCAAGCTCCACTCCCTTGTGCTCTTCTTTGACATCTTCTACCTCTTGATCAACCTCTACAAAATCTTCAACCATGATCTGCCTTGGAGGTTGTACGCTCTTCTCAACATTAACATCAAACACCGTGGAAGGAGGCTTTGTGACTGGACTTTCCAATGGAGGTACAGTATCTCTTAAGTCTGCAACCACTTCTTCCTTTTTAATAATTGCTGCGTTATCCAGTTGTTTAAGTATAAAATCATACTCATCCTCGATGTTTTTCTTTCTATGACAACTCCCTTCAACTATTCCTTCATCTTCAAGGGTCTCTCCTACCCTTACCCGTAGGGCCTCCTCTAGCTCTTTATGAAGTATGGATTCGCGAAGATGATTCCTTCTTTCCTGTTCCATATCAATAGCAAAATTGGGATCATCTTGCTCTTGGATTGATGGATGTGGGTGCTCTTCCATGGATGGTGGTGATGGGATGGAGAGATCATTCTGTGGTTGACAAGGAAGTGCACTAGATCTTGACGGTTGATTGTTGAAGGTATTTGGTGGTCTGATTTGGGTGAAGAGAGCTTGTATAGTAGAGTTTAGATCAGCAAGTGCTTTCTCCATGGAGGTTTGGGGTGGATCTATGTATGGTTCATTTGGTTCATAAGGTGGTTGGTAAGGTGGATGTGGGTTAGGGTCATATGGAGGTGAATGGTGGAAAGGGGCTTGTTAGTGTGGTGATCCAAAGTTATGTTGAGGAAAGGGTTCATAGGCATATGGTGGTGGTTGTTGATAGTCCATTAGAGGTGGTTGTTGCCATGAGGGTTGATTAAATCCTTGTGGCTCCTCCCATCTTTGATTCTTCCAACCTTGATGCCTGTTCTCATTATAGTTTCCATTCCTAACAACAACATTGGAATCAAACTTGAAGCGAGAGGGGTGAAAATTCATAGTAGCTAATAAAAAATTAAAAACAAAAATAAAAATAAATTTAAATTAAAAGGTTATTTAAATTTTGAAATTTAAAATTTGAAATTTGAAAATTTTTTAAATTTAAATTTTGAAAATTTTTAAATTTGAATTTTGAAATTTGATTTTTGAAATAAGATAAGATAAGATAAAAATTTTAAAAATAAAAATCTAAATTTTTTTTTCGAAAAAAATTAATTAAAAATATTTTTGAATTTAATGAGGAAAGAGAAAAACAATAAAATAACACCAAATTTCAAATTTTTAGATCAAAACGAAGAAAACAACTAAGAACAGCTTGAAGGTCAAGATGAACGTGAAGAACAACTCGAAGATCAAGATGAACACTAAGAACAAATTTTTGAAAAATTTTGTAATAACTAAATAAAAACCAATAACCTCTTAATTTATGAAAAAGCAAAAATAAAAAAAATAAAAACAAATAAACAAGCAAAAATCAAAAAAAAATATTTACAATAACCAATAATAAGGCACACGTTTGCAATTCCCCGGCAACGGCGCCAAAAATTGATGAGACGCAGAAGCTGGTGAATTAAAAATTATTAAAATGGTTACGTTACAAGTATAGTTCTTAACTCACCGAAATTCTGTCTATCAATTTAGAAGTATGTCACAGAAAGTTTGAATTAAAAATTACTAGGAGTTTTAAGTCCCAGGTCGTCTCCCAACGAGTTGCAGAAAAGTGTGCTATCTTATTAATCAGATGTTCAAAGAAGTTGAGTTAAGTAAATTGGAATTTAAATTGAGGAAATTTAATTAATATGAGTAAAAGCCTTGACTGGGAGTTGATTGGTTGGAATTTCTACTATTGATGGAGTGATTGTAAGATTAATTTATAATTAATGGTTGTTCTGTTTGGTTATCCTTTACTAGGTAAGGGAAAGTCAAACAAGTTGGAATGCCAGATCTGTTCACAAGTTGCAACCCACTTAGTTCAAAGGGATTGGCGTTGGTGACAGAATAGCAATCCAACATTTAACCCAATTACAAATTTTTCCTTCAATCCTTTCAACTCAAGAGTTCCTTTTAATCAACTCCCCATCAAGTAAAGAAACTACTCACGCATTGTAAATAATAAATCCATAGCACATGTAAGGGAATTAAAAGAAGACATGATTATTGGAATTGAAATTGAATTAAAAAGAAATAATCCTTGCATTAATTAATCATAAAAGTATTCAAATAACAAAATTGAACAAAACAAAGAACATGGAAGAATGAAACCAAGTTAAGAAAATGAACTAGAATGACGAAGTCTTGATGATGAAATAACTCTTCTCAATGTTCCAATGCTAAGATCAATTGAAAATTAAAAATTCTAAAACCTAGAGAGAAAAACCTAAGAGAGTAAAACTAGATCTAAAACTGTCTCTGTATATGATGAATGTTTTTTTTTTGTTTCTGCATATTCTCCGGCTCTAGTCTGCTGTTCCGGGCCGAAAATTGGGTCGAATTAGGGTCCAAAATTGCCCCCAACGAATTCTGCAGATTATGCAGATCGCACATGTCACGCGATCGCGTCATCCATGCGGACGCGTCATTCGCATTTTTCCTTGCCACGCGTTCGCGTCATCCACGCTACCGCGTCGCCTGAGCTTTTCCAATCCGCGCGGCCGCGTGAGCCATGCAGCCGCGACACTGTGATTTGTTCTCCTTCACGCGGTCGCGTGCGCCATGCAACTGCGTCACTTCTCGATGGTTATCTCCTCAAATTCTTGTGTTCCTTCCATTTTTGCTAGCTTCTTTCTCCAACTCATTTATGTCCTGTAAAGTCTGAAACACTCAACACACAGATCACGGCATCGAATGGAATAAAGGAGAATTAAAAATAAATAATTAAAGTCTCTAGGAAGCAGTTTTCAAACATATAATAAATTCAGGAAGAAAATCTAAATGCATGCTAATTTAATGAATAAGTGGGTAAGGATCATGATAAAACCACACAATTAAACACAATATAAATCATAAAATAGTGGTTTATCAAGTTCCCTTTGAGTGGAAGCGTCCGACTTGTTGGCATCGAGGTGCCACCTATTACGAGTTCCTCATGAGGAGGCTGGGGTGGTACCTGCAAGTGACTCCAATGCTTAAGTTAGCAAGGGATTTAGGCAGGTTTTTAGTAGAGTAGAACGTGAGTTATACCTGGGGGTTCCAGTGTATTTATAGCAGACAGTAATTACCTCCCTAGGCTCGATAATCTTAACTTATCTTATATCTTGAGAGTTTGTTAAGATCTTATCCTTTTGGTCACTGCTTTCTGGAAGCAGTGGCCTCGCCACATTGGATTCTTTGAGTTTGGGGCCCCTTTGTTGGCGTCCGACCTCTTAGAAGAGGTCGGCTAGTACTTGGAGGGCCTTCTCTTGAGGTCGGTCCTTTCGCCCTCCTTGGCCCCACCTTAGTGCTCGAGCCAGGGTATGAATAGTACCATTATTCTAATCTCATCCAAACCCTCAAATACCACCACATTTCATATACGCATATCGAATTCATTCAAATACATAATTCAAACCTAATCCTAAGGGAATTTAACCTAGAAATTCTTATCACACCACACAGTACTTAAATAAAACCTAAACCGTACCTCTTGGAAGTCAAACTCAAGCCCTCACTTGGGAATCTCCACCAAAACTCAGCTCCAAGCTCCACCTAACACTTTCACAACCAAGATTCAAGTTCCAAAGGTATACCCAATACTCTAATACACACATTACATACATCAACTTAGGGCTAACAAAATCTCATAATTTACAAGGGTTAGAGGGTTCCTTACCTTAACCCACGAATTTTTGTGATGAATATCACCAATAGCTCATACTAGAGCACTCCTAACCAACCAAAATCATAAAATTACTCAAAACCCACAACCAAATTCAAATTCAGAGGGGAAAATGAAAATTGGGCAGAGAAGAGAAAAATACTCACCACCATACCAAGATAAAGTTGAAGATCCCGTCGAGGGTGATATGTGGCCGCAAACGGCTTGTCAATTGGAGCTCCGGAGAGAAAATTATGGTGATTTGAGATTAGGTGGAGTTAGGGTTTGCTCTCCCTTCTCTCTTCTCTCTAGAAATCCGCGGCTCACTCAAATGGGGGGCTAAGTTGCTGAACTTTGCTAAGTTAGGGGGCATATATATGTGTGGGCTTGGGCCACTTGGGCCCTGTTCAATCAATTTAGTCCGTTGGCCCAATTTTGGGCCAAAACCTTTAAGATTTGCGTTTTAATATGCGCTTTGATTATTTTTACCACCTCAACAACAAATATTTAACTTTCTAACATTTTTCACTCATAATTATTTTTTAGCTGTAGTACCGGACAGGTCTCAACCGGTACTGCCGGTCAACTTTCCAGTGCATGTTTTTACGCATAAAATTATGTTTTCTGACTTAGAAAAATCTACTGAGTCCAAATATCATATTTAAATTATCAAATTCTGATTGCTAAATTTTTTAATCATATTTGCTCATATTTAATTTATTATTTAATCAATTAAGGTTTGACCAGGTTTTACAACCTGGACCTCATTAGTTTTCCCATTATGAGCAATAACAACCGTTTCCCCATTATGAGCAACAACATTAGTTTCTGGTTTATGAGCAGCAGCTGAGAAGCCAAAACTAATACACTCGTATATTGTAAGTGCACCAGATTACATCACATAATATTACAGTGAGTGAATATTATTCCTAAGAAGATTAACGGATTGAAGCAAGTAACATCTAATTAAATCTCTAATCAGATCAATTAAGGTAAGAAAAATTGTGAATTTTGAAGTAGAAGCAAAAAGAATGAAGAAGATTGTTGAGAGAACGAGAGAAGGCTTAGATATTTAAAGAAGTAATTAGGGATAGGGAATGTTAAAGGATTCAGAGGTGTTTAATTACTAGAAAAAGCAATACTTGTGTTTAATCAAGGATAGGGAATGTCCTCAAGCCAAATGAACAATAAATAGAGTTTTTCTAAATGAAAAGAATTTGATGAGTTTTGTAAATTCAAGTCCTATTCAAAAGTGGGATTTTCAATAATCTTCATGATTACGAACTTCTCTTATTTTCATGAATCTTTCATACTTAGGAATCAAGAATCTTCAAGAACTAAATTTTGGATTATATTATGAAAATCTTCTTAGACTCGTATAATCCTTGAAGCAATTTTAATTTACAATTCAACTGAGGGAAAGATGTTTGATGTTCTTGACTTTAAGTATTTTGTCTTAAGGTAGCTCTTAGCGGGTTTTTAGTCGATAATCCCAGGCCAGTTGGCCCAAGTTACTAAGTGATAAAGCACTCCTCGGATCTAGTTACCCAGACTTCTCCTTGACACAATCACACCACAAGCATATAACTGGGGTTTTGTTCATCCAGACATCAGTGCCCAGAGCCTCTTTAGACTCTAAATGTTTTATTTCAATGCAACTCTTTAATGTGAGCTTTTAATCGATAATCCCGAGCCAGTTGGCCCAAGTTATCGGGTGATGAGACACTCCTCGGATTTACCTGCCTAAGTCTCTACTTGAAACATAAACATCACAGGTACATAATTGGGCTCTAGTCATTAGTGCAGAGAGCCTTATTGATTTGGATATTTTTATCTTTCCATAACCTTTTTTTTAACTGCTTCAAGGAATTAGACGTTTGATTCTCATAATATGTCTCCAAAACTTTGTTTTTGGAGATTCTATCTCCTTTTTCTCAAGATTCGTTCAAATACCTTGGATCCGTATAACCATCCCTCAAAGAACCACCACATTTTATTAAACTATTTCTTTTTATTATTCTAATTCTTCTCATTTAGAGATTCTCTTTTTACATAAGCAATTTTACTGGAAAAATAAGCAGACAAAAGTTTAAACAACTAAGACTCGCAGAGAAAAAAAACAGAAAACACAAAGAAAATATGATGCAAAAGAAAAAGTTGGAGAGTAAGATACATGACTAACCACTAGAAAGAATAAAGTTACCACTTTCAATCTCCATCACTGTTCTGAGCTTTCTTCTTGTTGTAGTCTTGTTGCTTTCCAAAAGCTCTTATTTTTCCTTTAACCACTAACAACAAACTTAGAGATTTGTCAAATTTCTAAGTTTGAATGTTTTAAGTGGTATGAGGATGCATGTGGTTACTTGGGCAAGAAGGACGAAAGATAGTGGAAAGATGATAAACAGAATAGTGGTTGGCATGATCATAAAAATAAAAATTAGCATGCATGTAATCTTGAACAAGAATTTAGAGACACTTGGAGGGAATAAATCATAAACTTAGACTCTTGGGTGCCACTAATAGGCGTCAGCTCTCTTTTTTTTCAATTAATTAAAATAAAAGATTTTAATACAAAAGAGAAGAAAAGATACTCACTGATTGGATTGTCTCCAACAATTTTTTATCTCTTTGTGAACAATTTTTTTCATTGTTGGATTAAATCTTCTTTGTGCTTGAACCACAGGTTTAGAATCTTCCTCCAATAAAATTTTATGCATGCACATGGTAGAGCTTATTCTCTTCAGATTACTGATTGTCCATCCAATGGTAGTCTTGTGTTCCCTCAATACTTGCAGTATCTCTTCTTATCCTCTGACTCTTCTTTCTCTTCAAAACTTAAGTGTTGTTGAAGGTTCTCAAGGGCTCTTTTATCAAGGACTTCTTGGATCAATGAGTTAATTATATTGACCCTCATACATCTCTTTGCTTCACTTGGGTATAGACCCCTTACATTGATTGCCTCGCATTCATCCATATGATTTGCCATTGTTTCAATCAGGAAGAAATTTGTTGGCTTCTTTGCCAATTGCTTGGCAATCTTCTCCACTTGCACCTCTAAATTTTTTAGGGAGATTTTTTTGTTTTTGAAGTTTGTTCTTGTTTCTTGCATGAAGTTTTAGGTTTGTTGAACAAACTCAGTAGTTAATTGAGATAGTCTCTCGATAGTAAGCTAAAGAGTATATTGAGATAGTTTTTCCATAGAAAGCTCCAAAGATGATGGTATGGAGTGTTGAAGTATCCTTGTCCTTGATTATCCCAACCAAAATTAAGGTGATTCCTCCATCTAGGGAAATATGAGTTATCCCTTAGACTTGAGAAACATCCCATGTGATTTACTTGCTCATTGGCGGATTAGAATAGCTTACACCTTTCATTCTTATGTGTTCCTCCACACATGTCACACGTAACAAGGTATATGGAAGAAATAAATTGCTAGGGTAATCAAGAGAGATACAATGAAATGGTGTTTGATGCAATTGGGTTACCGATATGGAAGATGTTGAGCAAGAGCCTAGCTTGGAGACAAAAAAATTTTATTATCTGCTAGAATCTGCTGCGAAACCTTTGTTCAATAGGTGCGCTCATTCAAAACTGTCTGCCTGTGTTAGAATGATGAGTATTAAGTCTGAGTCAAAGTATACCCAAGAGTCTTTTGATCAGTGGGCCACCCTTTACAACGAATTAGTACCTATTGGGACTACTGGAGTCACTATGAAGCAACAAATTTAGTTTCAAAAAATTAAGGTTGAATACAGTGAAAATCAATTGCTATTTGAATGGTTGTTATGCTGTGATACAAGGCGAACATAGACCTAACTGCTTGTAGATTTTGTGATGCACCGAGATTTCAGGTCGAGAGAGAACAGATTGGTAAACGGTGAAAGAAGAGAATTCCAAACAAATAAATGCATTACTTTCCCCAAATTCCTAGGCTAAAACAATTGTATACATTGATAAGTTTCTCCCTTCACATGACCCTGTGATGAGCGGATAATTTATACGCTTTTTGACATTGTTTTTAGTAGAATCTAGTTACTTTTAGGGATGTTTTCATTAGTTTTTATGTTAAATTCACATTTCTGGACTTTACTATGAGTTTGTGTGTTTTTCTGTGATTTCAGGTATTTTCTGGCTGAAATTGAGGGACTTGAGCAGAAATCAGATTCAGAGGTTGAAGAAGGACTGCTGATGCTGTTGGATTCTGACCTCCCTGCACTCAAAGTGGATTTTCTGGAGCTACAGAACTTAAAATGGCGCGCTTCCAATTGCGTTGGAAAGTAGACATCCAGGGCTTTCCAGCAATATATAATAGTCCATACTTTAGCCAAGAATAGACGATGTAAACTGGCGTTCAACGCCAGCTTTCTACCCAAATCCGGCGTCCAGCGCCAACAAAGGATCCAAAACCAGAGCTGCACGCCAAAAATGGATCAAAACCTGGCGTTCAACTCCACAAATGGCCTCTGCACGTGCAACACTTACCATTGACAGTGGTGATATATCACATAAAGCCAGCCATGGAAAGGAGTAAGACTGATTGGATGAAGATAGCAGGAAAGCAGAAGTTCAGAGGAATGAAAAGCATCTCCATTCGCTTATCCGAAATTCCTACCAATGATTTACATAAGTACCTCTATACCTATTTTATTATCTTAAATTCGAAAACACCATTATCCATTTATATCTGCCTAACTGAGATTTACAAGGTGACCATAGCTTGCTTCATACCAACAATCTCCGTGGGATTCGACCTTTACTCACGTAAGGTATTACTTGGATGACCCAGTGCACTTGCTGGTTAGTTGTATCGAAGTTGTGAACCATGGTATTGGCACCATGTTCTTGGCGCCATTGCCAGGGAAAGATAGAGCCCTGAATTTTACATAATTAAAGCGTAATCACGATTACGCATAGCAAGTTGCTCACGTTGCCAGGGATTGTTTGAGCCTGGACATCACAATTTCGTGCACCAAGTTTTTGGCGCCGTTGCCGGGGATTGTTTGAGTTTGGACAACTGACGGTTCATCTTGTTGCTCAGATTAGGTAATTTTCTTTTTGTTTTCTTTTCAAAAAAATTTTTTCAAAAATATTTCAAAATTTTCTCCTCTATTTTTCGAAAAAAAAATAAATAAATAAAATAATAATAATAAAAATGTTTTCAAAAATTTTATTCAAAATTTTTAAGAATGAATTCTAGTGTTTCATGAAGCATGTGAAGCCTGGCTGGCTGTAAAGCCATGTCTAAATTCTCTTGGACTGAGGCTTCCAAACCATCAGAGGCAAGTTACATATTTGATAAGTAATGAGCAGCAATTTGTTATCAAGAGCAATATACTCTGGTGTTAAATGCTGAAGCTTGGCTGGCCATTGGCCATGTCTAGTGTTTTGGACTGGAGCTTTCTTTGAAAGCTTGGCTGGCTAGTGAGCCATGTCTAATTCCTGGACTGAAGCTTTAGACTAAGAATGCAAGATTCTTGGAATTCATGTTAAAAATTTTGGAATCCTTATTTTTTCTTTTTCATGTAATTTTCGAAAAATACCAAAAAAAAAATTAGAAAATAAAAAAAAAATCAAAAATATCTTTGTGTTCTTGTTTGAGTCTTGAGTCATATCATAAGTTTGGTGTCATTTGCATGTGCATCTTGCATTTTTCGAAAATTCTCATGCATTCATAGTGTTCTTCATGATCTTCAAGTTGTTCTTGGTAAGTCTTCTTGTTTGATCTTGATGATTTTTTGTTTTGTGTCTTTTATTGCTTTTCATATGCATTCTTAAATTCTTATTGTCTAAGCATTAAAGAATTCTAAGTTTGGTGTCTTGCATGTTTTCTTTGCATTAAAAAAACAAAAATTTTTCAAAATTTTGTTCTTGATGTTCATCATGATCTTCATAGTGTTCTTGGTGTTCATCTTGACATTCATATCATTCATGTATGCATTCATTGTTTTGATCTAAAAATTTCATGCATTGCATCTTTTTAGTGTTTTTCTCTTGCATCATAAAAATTCAAAAATCAAAAAAAATATCTTTCCCTTTTTCTCTCATCAAATTCGAAAATTTGGATTGACTTTTTCAAAAATTTTTAAAATCAAATTGTTTCTCATGAGTCAAATCAAATTTTCAATTTGAAAATCTTATCTTTTTCAAAATCTTTTTCAAAAATCAAATCTTTTTCAAAATTCTTAGTTATTTTCGAAAATTTCAAAAATATTTTTCAAAAATCTTTTTCTTATTTTTATACCAAATTTTCGAAAATAACATAATCAATTAATGTTTGGATTCAAAAATTTGAAGTTTGTTACTTGCTTGTTAAGAAAGATTCAAACTTTAAGTTCTAGAATCATATCTTGTGATTTCTTATGAATCAAGTCATTAATAGAAATTTTAAAAATCAAATCTTTTTCAAAACTAATTTCAATCATATCTTTTCAAAAATATCTTCTTATCTTATCTTTTTCAAAAAAATATCTTTTCAAAATATCTTTTCTAACTTCCTAACTTCTTATCTTTTCAAAATTTGTTTCAACTAACTAACTAACTTTTTGTTTGTCTCTTAACTTTTTCAAAACTACCTAACTAACTCTCTCTCTCTAATTTTCGAAAATATCTTCCCTCTTTTTCAAAAATCTCTTTTTAATTAACTAATTATTTTAATTTTTAAATCTTAATTTTCGAAAATTACTAACATTTTTTCAAAAAAAACTATTTTCAAAAATCACTAACTCTTTTTCAAAAATTGTTTTCGAAAATTCACTTCCCCCTCTCATCTTCTTCTATTTGTTTATTGATATACTAACATCTTTCCTTCAACTCACCAAAATTCCGAACCCCCTCTCTCTCTGAGTTCAGATTTTCCTTTCTTCTTTTCTTCTACTCACATAAGGGAACCTTTGTGCTTGGGCAAAAAGGATCCCTATTATTATTATTTTTCTGTGCCTTCTTCTTTGTCATATGAGCAGGAGCAAGGATAAGAACATTCTTGTGGAAGCAGATCCAGAACCTGAAAGGACTCTAAAGAAAAAATTAAGAGAAGATAAAATACAACAATCCAGAGATAACCTTTCAGAAATTTTTGAACAGGAAGAGGAGATGGCAGCCGAAAATAATAATAATGAAAGGAGGATGCTTGGTGACTTTACTGCACCTAATTCCAATTTACATGGAAGAAACATCTCCATTCCTGCCATTGGAGCAAACAACTTTGAGCTGAAACCTCAATTAGTTTCTCTGATGCAGTAGAACTACAAGTTTCATGGACTTCCATCTGAAGATCCTCTTCAGTTATGTGATACTGTTAAGACCAATGGAGTAGATCCTGAAGTCTACAGGCTCATGCTTTTCCCTTTTGCTGTAAGAGACAGAGCTAGATTATGGTTGGATTCTCAACCCAAAGACAGCCTGAACTCTTGGGATAAGCTGGTCACGGCTTTCTTAGCCAAGTACTTTCCTCTTCAAAAACTGAGCAAGCTTAGAGCTGATGTTCAAACCTTCAGACAGAAAGAAGGTGAATCCCTCTATGAAGCTTGGGAAAGATACAAACAGTTGAACAAAAAGTGTCCTTCTGACATGCTTTCAGAATGGACCATCCTGGATATATTCTATGATGGTTTATCTGAGCTATCAAAGATGTCACTGGACACTTCTGCAGGTGGATCCATTCACCTAAAGAAAATGCCTGCAGAAGCTCAAGAACTCATTGATATGGTTGTTAATAACCAGTTCATGTACACTTCTGAAAGGAATCCTGTGAGTAATGGGACGCCTATGAAGAAGGGAGTTCTTAAAATCGATACTCTGAATGCCATATTGGCTCAGAATAAAATATTGACTCAGCAAGTCAATATGATTTCTCAGAGTCTGAATGGAATGCAAGCTGCATCCAACAGTACTCAAGAGGCTTCTTATGAAGAAGAAGCTTATGATCCTGAGAACCCTGCAATAGCAGAGGTGAATTACTTAGGTGAACCTTATGGAAACACCTATAACTCATCATGGAGAAATCATCCAAATTTCTCATGGAAGGATCAAAAGCCTCAACAAGGCTTTAATAATGGTGGAAGAAACAGGTTTAGCAATAATAAACCTTTTCCATCATCCACTCAGCAACAGACAGAGAACTCTGAACAAAATGCTTCTAATTTAGCAAATCTAGTCTCTGATCTATCCAAGGTCACTGTAAGTTTCATGAATGAAACAAGATCTTCCATTAGAAATTTGGAGGCACAAGTGGGCCAGCTGAGTAAAAGGATCACTGAAATCCCTCCTAGTACTCTCCCAAGCAATACAGAAGAGAACCCAAAAGGAGAGTGCAAGGCCATTGACATAAGCACCATGGCCGAACCTGTAAGGGAAGGAAAGGACGTGAATCCCAAGGAGGAAGATCTC
>NC_029793.2:44289936-44305990 GCF_000816755.2 Arachis ipaensis | reverse complement strand
CCTTCAAAATTCAAAACCAATTTCCCACCCAAACCCACCCATATGGCCGAACCTTAACCCCCCCTCCCTTCCCTATATAAAACCCTCCATTCTTCATCAAATTCACATAACACACCTCTCTACACCCTTCTTGGCCGAAACCACATCTCCCTCTCGCTCTCCATATTTCTTCTTCTTCTTCTTCTATTCTTTTGTTTATTGCTCGAGGGCGAGCAATATTCTAAGTTTGGTGTGGTAAAAGCATAGCTTTTTTGTTTTTCCATTACCATTGATGGCACCTAAGACCGGAGAATCCTCTAGAAGAGGGAAAGGGAAGACAAAAGCTTCCACATCCGAGTCATGGAAATGGAAAGGTTCATCTCCAAAGCCCATCAAGACCACTTCTATGATGTTGTGGCCAAGAAGAAGGTGATCCCCGAGGTCCCTTTCAAACTCAAAAGAAATGAGTATCCGGAGATCCGACATGAAATTCAAAGAAGAGGTTGGGAAGTTCTAACAAATCTCATCTAACAAGTCGGAATCCTAATGGTTCAAGAGTTCTATGCCAATGCATGGATCACCAAGAACCATGATCAAAGTAAGAACCCGGATCCAAAGAACTATGTTACAATGGTTCGGGGGAAATACTTGGATTTTAGTCCGGAAAATGTAAGGTTGGCGTTCAACTTGCCAAACATGGAAGAGAACGCACGCCCCTACACAAGGAGAGTCAACTTTGATCAAAGGTTGAACCAAGTCCTTATGGACATATGTGTAGAAGGAGCTCAATGGAAGGTTGACTCCAAAGGCAAGCCGGTTCAACTAACNNAAGGACTGCTGATGCTGTTGGATTCTGACCTCCCTGCACTCAAAGTGGATTTTCTGGAGCTACAGAACTCGAAATTGCGCGCTTCCAATTGCTTTGGAAAGTAGACATCCAGGGCTTTCCAGAAATATATAATAGTCCATACTTTGGCCAAGAATAGACGACGTAAACTGGCGTTCAACGCCAGCTTTCTACCCAAATCCGGCGTCCAGCGCCAGAAAAGGATCCAAAACCAGAGTTGAACGCCAGAAATGGATCAAAACCTGGCGTTCAACTCCACAAATGGCCTCTGCACGTGCAACACTTAAAGCTCAGCCCAAACACACACCAAGTGGGCCCAGGAAGTGGATTTATGCATCAATTACTTACTCATGTAAACCCTAGTAGCTACTTTATTATAAATAGGACCTTTTACTATTGTATTAGGCATCTTTGGATTACCTTATGATCCTTTGATCACGTTTTAGAGGGCTGGACATCTCGGCCATGCCTGGACCTTCACTTATGTATTTTTAACGGTAGAGTTTCTACAGTCCATAGATTAAGGTGTGGAGCTCTGCTGTTCCTCAAAGATTAATGCAAAGTACCACTGTTTTCTATTCAATTCTTCTTATTTCACTTCTAAGATATCCATTCGCACCCAAGAACGTGATGAAGGTGATGATTATGTGTGACGCTCATCATCCTTCTCCCTTATAAACGCGTGCCTGACAAACACTTCTGTTCTACATAAAATAAGCTAGAATGAATATCTCTTAGATCTCCTAACCAGAATCTTCGTGGCGTAAGCTAGAATGATGGCGGCATTCAAGAGAATCCGGAAGGTCTAAACTTTGTCTGTGGTATTCCGAGTAGGATTCAATGATTGAATGACTGTGACAAGCTCCTAACTCGCGATTGCAGGGCGTTAGTGACAGACGCAAAAGGATAGTAAATCCTATTCCAGCATGATCGAGAACCGACAGATGAATAGCCGTGCCGTGACAGGGTGCGTGAGCATATTATTCACTGAGAGGATAAGATGAAGCCATTGACAAGGGTGATGCCTCCAGACGATTAGCCGTGCCGTGACAGGGCATTGGATCATTTTCCCGAGAGATGACCAAAAGTAGCCATTGACAGTGGTGATGTATCACATAAAGCCAGCCATGGAAAGGAGTAAGACTGATTGGATAAAGACAGCAGGAAAGCAGAAGTTCAGAGGAATAAAAAGCATCTACATTCGCTTATCCGAAATTCCTACCAATGATTTACATAAGTACCTCTATACCTATTTTATTATCTTAAATTCGAAAACACCATTATCCATTTATATCTATCTAACTGAGATTTACAAGGTGATCATAGCTTGCTTCATACCAATAATCTCCGTGGGATTCGACCCTTACTCACGTAAGGTATTACTTGGACGACCCAGTGCACTTGCTAGTTAGTTGCATCGAAGTTGTGAACTATGGTATTGGCACCATGTTCTTGGCGCCATTGCCAGGGAAAGATAGAGCCCTGAATTTTACATAATTAAAGCGTAATCACGATTACGCGTACCAAGTTGCTCACGTTGCCAGGGATTGTTTGATCCAGGGATTGTTTGCTCACCCGTCACACGAAGATGCTTGGAAGCACTTTGATCAGGTCTACCCTACATTTGTGAGTGAGCCTAGAAATGTTAGATTAGCTTTGTGCTCTGATGGATTTGTACTGAACTCCAAATTCGGTAACGCATGCTCTTGTTGGCATGTTGTGGTGACTCCTTATAACCTACCTCCCAAAATGTATATGAAGGATCCGTATATGTTCCTAACTTGTATCATACTTTTTCCAAGCAATCCAAAGGCCAAAATAGATGTCTTCTCACAACCTCTGGTGGATGAATTAATGGAGTTATGAATTGATGGTGTAGAAACGTATGATATTTCAACGAAAACAAATTTCTAACTATATGTTACGTTGATGTAGACCATTAACGACCATTTGTATGGAGGATACAAAGGTATTTTGGTTGACGAATGGGGATAAGAATTCGTGGTTTGATTGTCACTGAAGGTTTCTCGATATTGATCATTTTTTTTTATGCAACAACGACTTGTTTAGGAAGAATAAAACTGAACAAGAAGAGACACCCATGAGGTTGAGTGATTTTCAAGTTTGGCATCGTATCAGTAAAATCCCAAGGATCGTCGATAACGGGGCAAGGTATATTTTGGGAAGGAGCATAATTAGACAAAACATAGTATATTTTGGAAGTTTCCTTATTTGAAAGATAACTTGGTTCGTCGTTATCTTGACGTGATGCATATTGAAAAAAAGAACGTGTTTGATAATATCATACACATGGTAATGGATGATGAGCGTACAAAGGATAATTATAAGGCAAGGTTAGACTTGGTGGACATTTACAGACTTTCATATCTAAGCCTAAAGAGACTTAAGAATGGCTGATGGGCTAAACCAAAGGCGATGTTCACTCTAACAAAGGACCAGAGACAAAATCTTTGTAGGTGGATTAGGGGATTGATGTTCCCCGATGGTTACACCTCAAACTTGGGTAGGTGTGCAAACATCTCACAGGGTAGGCTTGCTGGGTTGAAAAGGTATGATTGTCATGTCTTTATGGAGTCATTACTTCCTATTGCATTCAGAGAACTTCTTACTAACATATGGAAACCTCTTGTAGAAATAAGTGATTTCTTTAGGGAGTTATGTTCTACAAAACTTAGCATTAATGATCCATAGTAATGGAGAAGAACATCATCATCATACTTTGTAAGTTGGAGAGGATATTCCAACTAGGGTTTTTTGATGTTATGAAACACTTAGCAATCCAGCTACCATACGAAGCAAAAGTGTGTGGGCCGGTCCAATTTAGGGGGATGTACCCTTTTGAGTAGATGATTGGGACATTCAAGCGCACCGTGAAGAATAGAGCTCGGATCGAGGGTAGCATCTATGAAGGAGTTGTGATTGGCACGAATAGTGAATATTGGTTAGAGAAAAAGGAAATCGATGCCGCACATCTATATTTGTTGCTTAACTGTGACCAGGTTTCACCTTACCTGGGGTGAGTTTTTTAAGTTTTCGTAAATATTACAATTAGTAATTAAGATAATAACCTTTTCATCTAATCAAAATTTTGGTATACTGAAATTTCATTTTTTTTATCTTATTGTATAATAGGTTATTCCAAGAAATAAATCCTGATATATCACTAAATAATTTTATATTGGTTCAGAGAATACGTCAGAGTGCATCTAACTGACACAATAGATTGGGAACTAGTTACACTTAGTTGGATTTCAATGAATAAGGGCACAAGCTACCCGATATACAATGTTAATGGATATCGATTTCATTCTTTAAATAGTCGATGGGAAAGAAAATAGATCACACGGGAGTCTGGGTTCATGGGAATGTAGGCAGTGGCTATTCTGATTGGTATGGTGTGTTGTACGATATAATTCAATTAGAGTATCTTTGTCGCACTATGTACAAGGTGTGTGTATTTAAATATGAGTGGTATGATCCAAGTACACAACTAGGGGCATGAAAGCACAAAGACTACAATATCACTAAAGTAGATGTGACCAGGAAATATAGGCATTACGATATTTCTATTCTACCTCAAAATGCACGGCAAGTATACTATTTGCTTTATATGGTATCATGCAAGTCTAGTTGGGTGATTGTGGTAAAGACTAAGCCAAGAGGTCGTATCGAGTTTGACATGACAGAGGGTCAGGAATCTTACCAATTTGATGACCCAACTCTTTCGAAGATGGTGGTTGATACCAGTGATCCAATCACCCTTAGGTCAGATGTTATGGATGATGACATCATCGACCTTCAGTCAGACAATGAAATACTACCGGTAGATGATGACGATATTCAATAAGAAGAGGAGGTCGATAGAGACAAAGAAGAAGAAAAGATGAATTTGATGATCAAGAAATTATCTCGGAAAAGGAGGATGAACCAAAGGAAAAAGATGATTAATCTGAATAAATTTAACCGAAATATAGTTTAATTAGCTTTTTATATGTTTAAACTTTAATTAGTAAGATTGTATAATTAGCATATGATATAATTACATTGTTTCAGGTAGGCATGACGACAGGTAGAGGTATCACAAGACAATCTCATGGTCAAGGTAAAAGGAGGATGACTACTGCCTCCCATGGGATGATGACAACGATGACTATCAGGACCCAAAGTCATTAGGGATTTGTTTTTATTTTTTTGATAGCATTTTATTCCTTTGTGTTTTTATTTTGTATACTTGATATTTCACAGTGTATATATATATTTTTAGATAAATTACTACTTGATTTTTACTAATTGGGATTTGACTATTAATTGTTGAATATTGGGGTTTACCAAGTTTAGAAAAAAATAAAAAAATTAAAGCTACCATCAAATTTTTTGTCGGAGAAATCCGCGATAACATTTATTCAATTTAATTTTAAAAAAATAAAGTTACAATTGGATGTACCATCAGTTAAATTTGACGGTAACGTGGTGCAAAATCATAACTCGTGGCGCCGAAGTTATTGTCAGATATTATCCGAGGTAACCATGAGGAGATTTTTTGAACCTTTATGTTAAAATCCGTCGGTAATTTGTTACCGGTGAGGAGTTTATGGTCAGATTATATTCGACGCAAAACCCGACGGTAACAAATTTACCAATAGATTTTATTCGTTATTCCACCGGTAAATCTAATAGTACTAAGCAAATTTTTTGTAGTGATATAGAACTATCATATCCATGAGACTCTCAATCCTGACTCTCTATCTAGGGTATTGATGAGTGGATATTTTATATGCTTTTTGGCATCATTTTCATATAGTTTTCATTATGTTTTGTTTAAGTTTTATTAAGTTTTCAAAGGTTTTAGTGCAAAATTCATATTTTTGGATTCTACTTTGAGTTTGTATATTTTATGGTGATTTCAGATATTTTCTGGCTGAAATTGAGGAGCTTGAGCAAAAGCCTGATTCGGAAGCAGAGAAAGGACTGCAGATGCTGTTAGGATCTGACCTCCGTGTACTCGAAGGAGCTTTTCTGGAACTACAGAAGTCCAAATGGTGCGCTCTCAACTACTATAAAAAGCTAACATCCATGTCTTTCCAGAAACATATAATATTCCATACTTTGCTTCAGAAACGAAGGCCCAAAACTGGCGTTCAACGCCAGCCTCCGGCCCCATCTCTGGCGTTCAATGCCCAAAGAGGAGTAGCTGGCATTGAAATGCCCAAATGGGAACCCAGAGGTGGCGTTCAACGCCCCTAAGGAGTACTAGCTCATGGGAGACACTCAAGCTCAGCTCAAACACTCACCAAGTGGGCCCCAGAAGTGGATTTTAGCACTATCAACTTAGTTTATCTTATTTCTATAGTCCTTAGTTATTAGATTAGTATATATATACAAGAGTTCACCTTTGTCAGAGGACTCTTGCCCACTTTTACGTTTCCATTGTAATTTTCTATCAGCATGAGTCACTAAGCTCCTAAGGTTAAGGTTAGGAGCTCTGTTGAGTTTCATGGATCAATAATATTACTATTTTCATTCAATATGTCTAATTTTATTCTCTTATGCAACCTCGTTCTTCATCTTATGAATCGAGGGTGACCCGTGACAATCACCCTTGTTCTACATAGGTTCCGTATGATTCCTGACCCAGATAGCATTAAACTAAAGCTAGAGATTGTATTGCGGATTCAATAGAGCATCTGAGCAACTTTGGATATGTGACATATAATCCCGTTGACTATGGGTGCGTGAGGTCTCTGTGGCGTTAAGGCTAGAGTCAGAAAAGCAGCACTTTCTTATCTGAAAGATCTTCCTTGTCTGTGGCGCCTTGAGTAGGATCATGAAGGGAAGTGGATTGCTTAGAGCTTCATCTTCTGCTACGGTGAGAAACCTAGAGGTGGCTTGATGAGAGGTCATGAGTCATCTCAACGTGGTGGATTGCGGCAGTGGAAGAGGTTAACTTGATGAGAGGACATGAGTTAATCATTTACGGCTGCCATTGAAGGAATCAGAACGTTATTGAAGAAGATAGTAAGAAAAGTTAATCCGGAAAGACAAAGCATCTCCAAAGCCTCAACCATTCTATCATCGTTGAATTTTCGTCTCATTAGTAACGTTTTATTTAATTATTTAATTTATGCATTTTTCGTGACAAACTATATTTTCTATCCGCCTAACCAAGATCTGCAAGGTGTCCACTGCTTGCTCAAACCAGCAATTCTCGTGGGATCGACCCTGACTTACCTCAGGTATTACTTGGACAACCTGGTATACTTGCTGGTCTATCTGTGCAAATTCTGCGGAACCAGTTTCGTGCACCAAGTTTTTGGCGCCGTTGTGGGGGATTGTTTGAATTTGACAAACAACCGGATTATCTTGTTTCTTAGATTAGGTGCTTTTTACTATTTTGTTTGAGTCTTTTATTTTCTTTTTCCAAAAAATAAAAAAATTCAAAAATCTTTGCTTTTCTTTTTTATCTTTATCTTTTTGTTTGAGTCTTTGTTCTTGTTCTTGTTAAAGTTTCGAACATTCTTGCTTTCTTTTCAAAAAAAATTTCAAAAATAGTGTCTTTTGTTTGAGTCTAGTGTCAATTTTTAAGTTTGGTGTCCTTTGGTTGTCCTTTATTTGCTTTGAATTTTCAATTTGGTTCTTGGTGTTCTTTCTTGGTATTCAAGTTGTTCTTATTTCTTTTCTTGTTTTGATCTTAAAATTTTTACAAAGTTAGTACAACTCTTTATGTCTTCTATCCTTAGAACAAATCATTATAATTATGCATGATTGATTTGTAAAATAAAAAATTTATAATAGTGATGTAAACCCCATCAAATTAATAAATAATTAGTCAATAAATTAATTATTATTTAAAAAAATTAAGAAATTAAATTTTATAGTTTAAAGATGTAAAAAAATTAAAATACAAATTTTGACACTAGTTTTTAAGATTTTGGCCCAAAAATAGGCCGATGGACTGAACCGAACACATATTGGCACCAAGACCCAACCCATTTCAACCTCCCTTAAGTGCTTGAGCTCTTCTTCCCCTTCTTCATAAGTGAAACATGCTGGTTTTGGGGAAGTAAATGAAACAAGAACAAAACCTTTGCTCTGAAAATTCAATTCCACGTAACTTTCAATCCGGAGCTCCGATTGACAAGCCGTCTACGACCACGCGTTCATCTCAAAATTCTCTAAAAAATCGCCAAATGATTTAGAAAATAATTTTAGATTTTGTGTCCAATTCTTACCCTTTCAGTTTCGTAATTTTGGGTGATATATGTTAAGGGAATTTGTGTTTTAGTGATGTTAAGTGTGAATTAACTTGGAAAAATCATTGGGTTTTGTCCCAATCTTTAATGAGTAAGGTGAAAAGCCTTTAATTCTTGTGTAATTGTTAAAATAGCAAATCCTATTGTTGATTATGATGATATTGTATATAATTAGATTAAATTGTGTGAATTGGGATGAAATTGATGAAGTTGGAGGCTTGAGTTGAGTGTGGGGTGCTGAAAATTCATTTGATGGAGGCTTGGAGCTGGTGAATTAAGGAATTTGAGACGTTCCGGGCATTAAGGAGGAATCGACCAAGGTATGGTTTTGGTTTCTCGTAGATAATATATAATGTTACATGAAAACTTAGGCTAGTTGAACGTAGAATAAGTTGTAATATGTGAATTTGTTAAGGTTTAGTAAATTTTGGTGCAAATGTTGAGTTTGTTATAAAAATGTGCTGGTTATTGATGGTTTTGATGATTGATGATGACAATGAGTAGTAATGATGATATTTTGATATATAATAAATTGTGTTGTTTGATATTTGAGCATTGGGATGAAAAGTGATAAAATTGAGTATTGACAGTTTGTGGCAGAGATGATAAGGATATGGGATTGTTTTGAATACCATTGGTGTAGTTTTGGGGTGTGAAACATTGGTTTGAGTTGAGGTTTTGGTAAAAATAGAAGTTTGGCCTTTTTGGTAAAAATTTGATTTTTTTAACCAACTTTGGGAGTCCATAAGTTGAGTCTCAAATTCTAGATTTGAGTGAATTTTATTTCAAAATGAAGATAATATCAAGAGCTTCAAACTGGTTTTAGAGATCGAAGAAATCGAAGTTTTGTAGGAAAGTTATAAACATCGGAAGTTAGGTACAAAAAAAACTGAATTTGGCTAAGTTGCAGAAAACTAGGAATTCTGATGTGCGTTAACCTCATTCGTATGCACGAGGGGGGTGTGTGTACGCACACCCTGAGGATTTGCATGTTGTGCATACGCACATCCTAATGCGTATGCATAGGCATGGGAAGGTCATCTGGTGCGTGCATACTCACAATATGATGTGTACGAACACATTAAGAAATTTGGGTTGTGCGTGCGCATGGATGCATGATGCGTACGCATGATGCCTATTTTACACAAAAGTTTTGTTTTCACTGTCTGACCTTTCCGGGAAGTCTGTAAACCTCCAAAACCACTTTTTTGATAAAAATTCACTATTTTTGAGCTATCCACCATTCTTCTAAGATTTCTAAACCTTTATAATACCTGTTTAGGGTCCGTTAGCGAGTTTTAAAGCTTTGAAACAAGGTTGAACATGTTGAGTAAGTTAAGCAAATATTGAGAAGGAATTTCGAAGAGGATGACTATGACCTTATGAGATGATGATGAATAAGTTTGATTAAGGTATGATGAGAATGATTATGATAATGAGAGGTGAGGATGATTAAAGATGAATATGTCTATGAATTCTCTCTGGTTGCAAATGGTGACAGGGCACATAGTCCCTCTAATGGTGACAAGACACATAATCTCTCTAATGGTGACAGCGCACTTTTCCTCTAACAGTCAGCCGATGTGCTGAGATAATTGAGTGCAACAGAGAGACAATGTCTGGGGTTAGCTACCAGGACGTGTCGGGTTGGCTATATAACCGACAGATGATATCATCAGCCATAGGACATGCATACATCATATGCATATTGAATGTTTTGCTTGAGTGTGCATTGTTTTACCTTGCCTAATTGTTTAGCTATAATTAACTGCTATTTGTCCTATCTGCTGTACTTGCTATCTATATTTGTGTTTTTCTTGTTTGTATTGTATGTCCTTGCAACTGAGAGGTCCCTCATACTGGCGGAGGTGGCGCTGAAAGTAGTTCCACCGGTATTTCAGAGGATTGGAGGAGACAGAAAGTGAAGGGTTGAGTTAGAGTTAGACTTAAAACTTGAATACCTTAGATAATTTACCCAATTTCTGGTTTAGTATGTTCCTTTAAGTTTAATTCTGAATGTTGGAATTCTAGAGATGCCTCTGCCTTTCTCAGGATCTTATATATTACCTACGTTGGCACCGTTACCATATTCAAAACCCCCGGTTCTCATTTCATACATATATTGTTGTTTTTCAGATACAAGTCGGGAGGCACCTCACTGAGCGTTTGGAGTTTTCTATGCAAGCGAAGTTTGGTCTTTGAGATGTTGTATTTTTTTATTTATGTTTTTTATTTATATGTGTGTAGATTCTCCTCTATATGTATTTTGGTGTTTGTCCCTCTTAGAGGTGACTTGGAGAAACAGGTTGTCGGTTTTTTATTTTGGGATATTCTTGGGATTGTATATACATATGTATTTATACTCCGGCCGGCCTTGGTTTCGCAGGTCGAGTCTGGAGCCTGATATTCTGTATATTTTGGCATTCTACTCTTTATGTACATATGATTTTTCCTTTCTTTTTATCTGATTATTCGTTTAGGTGACCGATGCGCTTTTCTTTTTGTGGTTTTTGTTTAAACTTTTCTTCAAGGCTCCTAGTTACTCATTCTTTCAATTATATCTACGTATATTTTTTATCTTAGAGGTCGTAATACCTCAAAATTTCTATTTTACAACTAAGCGTAAAGCTCTCTATAGTTGGGTGTTACAATTTTTTTTAAATAATTGGTTTCTTTTCATATCATTATTTATTAACAATAACTTTATGTAATGTATGATTGATCTACTTTATAATAAGAAATAATGTTATTGAATTACTATATGTTAATCACAATAATTATTTCTTTATACATACATTAGCATATATTTAATTCACATATATTCCTGCTTAATTCTAATTAAGCAGCTATGGTTACTTTCTTATATATTATTATATGATAATGTTATAATAGTCATGTTGATGTAATAAAAAAATTAGACTACTTAATTATTATTTTAAAAATGATTAATAAAACAAATCATTTTGATTATACATGATTAGCAAATAATCTAATTAATATATGGTAATTTTCTTTTAAATAATAATACATTCATGCAACTAAGCTAGTAGTATAATAAGAATAATATATTGTTATACAGAGCATTATAATTATGTAAATTATAACTGTGAATTCATTTAATAGTAATAATAATAGATATATGTTTAATTTTCTTTAAAATAGAAAAACAAACTTTTAATTAATGCTAAATTAATAATTA
Organism: Arachis ipaensis; assembly: GCF_000816755.2. NCBI lineage: Eukaryota > Viridiplantae > Streptophyta > Magnoliopsida > Fabales > Fabaceae > Arachis > Arachis ipaensis. Next base: position 44,294,694 of record NC_029793.2, on the reverse strand, counting down.
AAATAATTTATAATTAATATAATTATATATTTATTATGATCATTAATTATAGCTATTAACTTAAAAATATTTTATACATGTGATTATTTTCTTTTATATATAAATATATATTCGTGAGCAACCAAATTTTAACCCAATGATTATTTTCTTAAACGTTAATAAATTTTTTAATGCAACTATTAATATTTTATTGAATTGTTTTTGTGTATTGATAATTTAAAATTATGCAGAAATGAAGTCACTGTTTATTATTTATTTGCAATATCTTTACATAATTGATTAAAATATTTGTCATATCTTAAATTATTTTGTATAATAAATGTCAATAGAATTCTTTAGTACAACTAATAGTATTTTTTAGGATTTAGCTTTTGTTATATTAATAATTTAAAAGTACAATTTACTATTAGCAATATCTATCTATTCTATTATATAAAAATCGGATTTCTACACTTAATGATGGAGCTGATGTGGCATGCTTTTGAGAGTGTTTCCCAATTTATTTTTTTTAATTCTGTAAAACAAATCAATTATAACTAATTAATGATATCAATTAATTAATTTGATTAGACATTCAAAAACAAAAATTTTTTTAATATAAAAATAGGACAAAAAGAATAAATTTATTTAATAACTTTTTCAGAATATATATGTTTTTTCTTTATAGATAATTATTGTAAGGCATCAAAAACTCTAACAATTATTAAGAATAAATGATCGTTATAAAAACAACGCCAATTTAAATGATATACAAATAAATCATGCCAAACATAACTTACAACTTAAAAGGGTTACTTACGAAAGAATATAGTTTATAACATTTATTTCTTTTTTTACTATTTATTTCAAAAAAAAATCTTAATTACTTAACGATCTTTATTTTTTAAATTCACTAATATATATATATTTTACTCTTTTTTTATGGTAAAATTCTATTTGTGATGCTAATTCTTCTAATGATGTAAACACAGATAATTATATTTTTACTTTTTGATATAATCGATATATTATTAATAACGAATAGTAATTAACCCCTCATATTTTTAATCAAAGCATTTTGACGATAGTTTTTATTTATTGATATTAATAGTTGATTGTTTCTTTAAAATAAAATACATTATAATTTTAGGTTATTTCATAATTAATAATAACGCTTGATTAATTTTTTAAAAATAAATTACATTATAATTTTAGGTTATTTTACGATACATAATTAATGTTCATAATACTAAATTACTCTAAATTGTCTATTTTCTATGGTTAGTAGTTAATTCCAAATTGAAAAGATTTTGTTGAATTGTTGAATAGTCCAAGTATAATTGAGGCAATTAATTTAGTTTATTTATTTATTAATATCTTAGATCGAAAGCATGAATAATAAATAAGACAAAAAAATAATTAAAAATAAAATGTTAGTAATTACTTAAAATAAATAAAAAAATAAATTATAGTGTATTATTTTATTTAAATTATTAATAATTAGAAGAATAAAAGGTCAGTAATTATTTTAAATAGACATTAAATTTATTTTTATGGTACTAATTTATTTGAATTGTTAATAAAATTTTATCATTTTCAGATTTATATCTATTCAATTTATGTATTTTATTTTATTTTACTTTAACAAAAAATTAAAACGTGCCTTTTTTATTATTTTTTTAGAAAGTATAGTAAAATGAGTTATATTAATTATAATTAATTATCTATAATTAAACTAATTGATTGTGTTAATTTTTAAGATGAATAACACATAATAAATGATGTGAAATTAATTATAATAAGTTAATAATTAATAAATAAATAAAAAATAAAAAAAATCTTTTTTTATTGTCTTTTGATAACTACACATTTTTATTCGTTCACTTTTCTTTATCTGTTCCTTTCTCATTTATTTCTTTTAATTTATTGAACCAATACTAATTATTTGTATTAACTAATTAAGTATTTTTTTTATGGGCTCTGCTAACTGTGCCCTTAGAGCATAGGCTAAAAACATTATAAAAAGAAATATTTTATAAAAATTATTGATGATTTGTGCTTGAATAATGAATGCTTTTGTACTTAAATAGTATATTTCCTTGATCTTTTGATTTTATAAATTTTGTAGGAAATAAGAAGAAAAAGAAGCAAAGAAGCACAAAATAATCTAAAAAGGAGAAAAAAAAAAACTTTGGGGCACACTTTGAAGTTGGAGCACACTTTGGAGCCTTAGGCCACGCTTTTAAAAGCGTGGCCTATGACCAAATAAAAGGGGATTGGCAATCAGCACACAAAGCTCCGCTCTTGCCAAGAGCTGAGCGCTATAAGAGTTCAAAATAAGCTTGGAAGCAAAATTTTCGCTAAGTTTAAATTTGGGCGCTCACAGCATGACCATGCCTCCTTCCAAGGGCTATAACTTGAGCTACAGATGTCCGATTGATGTGCTTCCAGTTGCATTGGAAAGCTGACATTCAGAGCTTTCCAAAGATATATGGCAATCCATATTTGGCATGAAATTGAGGCACAAGTGGAAGGCATCTTTAAGAACTAAAAATAAGCAAAAAAATTAGTCAATGCTTCCACCAAGGTTCGAAGCTGGAGCCTCACTCCAAAGCATAATGCTCCGCTCTTGGAGAGAGCATTGTCGTGCTCTCTTCATGAAAAATTGAAAATTCAAGGAAAATCTCTCCCCAAATACTTTCACCAAGGCTTGAACCTGGAACCTCACCCAAGCAAAAGGAGTGCTACGCTCCCAAGCAGAGCAGAGCGCTACTCTCTTCATTCCTTGCACAAGTTTGACACAGCCAGGAGGATTTGGTGCGCGCACAAGACACACCACAAGCAGCAATGCTCCGCTCCCCACAAGAGCAGAGCGCTATCCTGAGGCACCCAACTTGGCACGCAACAAAGAGGCCAAAGACAAGCCTCAATGCTCCGCTCCCCACAAGAGCAGAGCACTCTACTGGGAGCAAACACTCATGGGCCAAAATTCAACCAAAATTTCATTTAAATTTAATTCCTCACCAAATTGAATCAAGGCCAATCAAACCCATTTCTCCTCAAATCCAAAGCAAGCTAAGCCCATTATCATCACTCAAAGGCACAAGGATTAGTTAGCTTAGGAATTTATTTTAATGGTAATTTGTTTAGAATTTTAATTTCATTTTCATTCTCACTTTGTAAAGCATATATAAAGGCATCAATTCCATCTCATTGAGGGGGGCTCCAATAGAGAGTAGTAGTAGAGAGCTCACTTTTACATCTTAACTTGAATTGGAGAATTGAAGGAATTCTGTTTCAATTCTAACTCTAATCTCTTTATTCTTCTTCTAGATAATTCAAATTTCATTTACTGCTTCCTCTTTCTTTCTTTTGCAATATTGTCTTCTGCTGGATCAAGGAAGGGGTTGAGATCTAGATTTATTTTCTAGTCTCATTGATCCCCTGAGATCTTCACTTGTCTTTTTGGAATTTGCAATTAAGTTGAGATATCTTTCTGTTTTGAATTTTTCAAGCAATTTTCCTTTTCTGTTTAGATCTGTTGCATGTTATTGCATCTTTTACTTCTCTGTTTGATTGCTATTTACACTTTTTTGTTTGATTTCTTTAATTCTCAGCACCCAACTCAATTTACTTTCAAGCCATTTAATTCTTCTGCTACTTTTACTTTACTGCAATTTCCTTTCCTGCATTCTGCAATTTCACATTTCCATTCACATTTAGCTTGATTTAATTTCCTGCATATTTACAATTTCTGCAATTTAAATTTCTAGTTGCTTGATCTATTGCCTTCTTTAATTTCCAGCACCCACTCCCCTTTACTTTTCATGCAATTTACATTTCTTGTCATTTAAGTTTCTGCAATTTACATTTCTTGCTCTTTAAGTTTTAGCAATTTAATTCTTATGCACCTTTAATTCACTGCAATTTTACTTTCTGTTGATCAACTTCACACAATTCACTCAATGTTAGCTTGACTAAACTAATCACCCACTAAAGTTGCTTGATCCATCAATTCCTGTGGGATCGACCTCACTCTAAGTGAGTTTTACTACTTGATGCGACCCGGTACACTTGCCAGTGAGTCTTGGGTGTTTGGAACTCGTTTTCCAAAATATCCATCAACATATATTTTTTAATTGCTCTCCTATTAGTACGGTCCAGTAAATAAAACGGATATTAATCGTTGTATTTATTTTGCCAAAATTTTTTATGATTTTGTTTTATATATTTTTTTTATATATTTTGATTAATAGGTTTTAAGGGTGTTACAATTTTATGAGAATGATATAGCTTGAACTTTGGTTATTTAGGAATTTACTAAGTGGCTAGAGTAGTTTCACGCCACGAACTAACAAATGCTGGCAATTGGAATGATAAAAAAGACTAGCCAATCGAGGACTAAATTGAGATCGGTAAAATTTTTACACGTGAAATAGACTGGGATGGGGACATAGGTACCCTCTTCAAGGGACCCGTTAAATCTACATGAATATAAATTACTGATTTATCCTTATATATATATATATATATATATTTCTTAAATTTGGTAATCCTAATTTTTGTCTCCCATTTAAACACTTTTTTTCTTTTTAGACTCATCCTTAGTCTTGATTTTGTATCTATTCTTCCTCTAACTCACTTTCTCTGCCTCTTAAGTTCATCATTATGTTGCTTAGTCTCTCTTTAAAATATTATATTATGTTATTATGTTGGAAGATATTTTTATATTTTTTTTAAATGTTATTTTTTATAATATATTATGAATTGTGTTGAATT
>NC_029793.2:44287877-44289633 GCF_000816755.2 Arachis ipaensis | reverse complement strand
TCAATTCTGAATTCAAATTTAAATTTAAATTTGTGTAAAAAAATATTTTGAATTTTTTTTCACTAACCAGAATTAATTTTGAAATAAAAATTATTTTATACATCATATTATAAAATAGTGTAGTTATTTATTTTTTTAATACAATTATTGTCAAATAAAATGATATAAAAATAGAAAAAAATATATTCCAATCTAAGAATAATAATTTATTTTTCAATAGAATAAATTATATATTAAATAACAAAAGTTATTATAGTTTCTTTTTACACAATTTAATATACTCAACTACAGTGTTTTGGTAATATTACCAAAAAATATTAATCAATCTAATAGCTTTTTTAATGACATAAGTTTATAACTCTAGAAGCTTGAAAATCATGTCATAAAATATAAAATTTTAACCGGTAATAACATTGATCATATTGGTTGACTTCTTGAATGAATATGATACCAATAAATAAAACCGTCACAGTTAAATTTCAACAAAGGCAAATCTCCATAAGTATTGCTATCGTCAATGAGAATTGTTCTATTTTTAAGACAAATACTATTTTCTTTCACTGTATTTTTCAACTCGGCAGGTCGAGAACTAATCCTCCACGGATTAAAGCTCTATTTATTAAGGGTCTGCCGCTAGCCAATGAGTTGTTACATACACAAGGGAGAATTCGAAACTTTAATACTTACTTAGGTAGACGAGTGAGATGACCACTCAATCAATCCAAATCAGTTAAGATAAATACTAATTATTTTTAATATTTTTAACATTAAAAATAATTAAATTTTAATTTTAATTATAACTTTGTAATTTGTAAAATATTTATAGTAATAATTATTATATATATCTTTTGTTTAATTTCTTTTAATAAAAAAATTATATATTTTTATTAATTATTCCGTACAGTGTACGGGAACATACACTAGTTGTTATAATAAATGAATAATATTAGTTGTAATAAATATACAATTATAAATAAAAGTATAGATATTGAGTTAAATTAGCAGCCATTGTAGACCACCTAATACATTACACAAAAAAGTTTAGTTTAATTATAATTTTATTTAATTTTTCGTTTTAGATATAGTAATAACAACAATAACAATAATTTCTGTAATAAATGCTATACAAAATGACAACAATATGAAATTAATGCTGTTCAAATTAAGTTAAGCATATATAATTGACTTTGAACAGTACTGTAGTTTCCTTGCCTAGCTAGCATTCCAAGTATATATATGAAATGAATTTTAATTCTTTACACAATCGAAAAGTCTATGAATTACTTGGCAACATAACTATGTATATTACATGTGCAAATTCAAAAAGGTTATTCTTTAATTGTTTTAGAGTAATTATCCAAATCAGTCTTTAATGATTTTAAAATTAAACATTTTAATTTTCAAAAAAATAATACACAAATCAATCCCCAAAGTTTTATTCTAACAGATAAATCAGTCTCCAGTTCATTTTTCGGCAGAATAATTACCCATATCAGTCTCCAAAGATTTTAAAAACAGATATTTTAGTCTCCAAAAAAATTAATGTACAAATCAATCCCTAACGTTTCTCTCCATTAAACATAACAGTCTTCCATCCAAAAATAAAATAAAATAAAATAATAATAATTATTATTAATTACATAGTAATATTGTACTATAATTTTTTATATTTTTTAAATAAAAATAATAATAAATTTATTCATTAGATTCTTATATATATATTTATATCTATAAATAAGAATTTCTGTCATATGAC
>NC_029793.2:44282668-44287507 GCF_000816755.2 Arachis ipaensis | reverse complement strand
ACACTAGTTTCTTATCAAATATTGGATTTTTCCTTAGTTATACTAGGAGTCAATAAAAAAAATTCATAAACCGAAAAAAAAATCATATTAAAAGATTTAAAAATAACATATCCAAAAATAATTATCGTAATATATAAATTGAGGTAACAATTAAAATTTCTCTCACTACAAGAAACGTCGATAATATTGAAATTAGACGGCAAAATAGACGGCGCAGTTGGTCGCTATAAAGCCTGTCGATTTTTCAAAATGCTAATAAAATCGACGGCTTTCATGGCCGTCGATAATAATTTAATAAAATCGACGTCAATTTCGTCTGTAATATGGGTGTGAGAATTTTACATTCTCAATAAAATCGACAACATTGCCGTCGATATTATTATTTAAAATCGACGTCCTCTTTGTCGATAATTGATTCAATAAAATCGACAGCCTTTGTGTCGATATTTAACTCAATAAAATCAACAACACTTTTGTCTATAATATGTTTAATAAAATCGACGTCAAGGCCGTCGATATGTGCTTGAATAAAATCGACATCTTTGCCGTCGATTTAATTATTTAGATTTGTCTATTTTAACTTTTAAAAGCGACAACTTTGCCGTCGATTTTAATAGTTATATGTTTTATTTTTTTCTATTTGAAAATTAGTAAACCGTTAATACAAATAAACTTTTAAATATAAAAATAAAATTTAAACAGAATATTAGATAACAAGACAAATAAACTTTTAAATATAAAAATAAAATTTATACTAAATATTAGATAATGAGTTTACAAACTTATCAAAATAATAAATAACCCTCTAACATAAAGACTCAAGACAAGATAAATAACTAAACTTAGAGTTATATTCGTTTACGGATGTCCAGAAAAATACACCTTTGAAATCAATTATCTCACAGCAGATACAGATTAGAATGCTGATAAGAGGAACAACTTAAATTCAGGAAACCAAAATACACAAAATACACAAAATACTCCACTATTGTTTCTTTGATCAAAAGATTCTATTGACCCACACCACTACAATTTCCACTGTGAAATACTGCATAGAAATATCAAATATTGCAAAAGAGTATATCAGAATCTTGAGTTCGGTAGCAGAAAACTGAATATTCTTTCAATTTGATGATTCCTCATACTTCACAAAGAAGCAGAAAACTAACTAAGCTCCAAGAAGCTAAACCAGAAAACAGAATCAGCTAGTAACAAAATGCTTAATCAGTAACCGAATTTCAAATTCCAACAAACTTAAAACTAGCTAACAAGAAATCAAGCAAGCAATCAACACATGAAGAATAAGCAGAAGTTGGCAATTGCTAATACCTGAGCTGAAATTACAGCAAGCAATAATTGAAGAAATGAAAAGGGTAGTGTACCTGGTCATAGGAAACCCTAACTTTGCAGAACCAGAGAGAGGGAATCTTTTAAGAAAGCTGCTTCAAATGTATATGTTGTTGTTAAAAAATCAAAATATATAGTTAGGAACAGGGAATCATTGCAATCTATAGATATAACTCTAAATGTTTGAGAAGAAATGGAAGTCACGTTAAAATACTATATAAACTATAAGGTATTGAAACAATAGAAAAATAATCATTTTAATATTTTATATTTTTGTCTTGAGACTGTTATTAATAAAAATGAGGATGAAATCCAGAGAGCCAATAGATTTGTGCCAGATTTCAAAAGGAAAACAGAACAAAATGCATAGGTCATTAACACGAATACAATATGCTTTAGCCATTGCTAATACAAGTTTCATGACTGAGTCGCTCATAGTTCTGTTCTGTTGAAGGGAATTGATATCTTGGATAAACTTAGTTATTATTTAAGTTATAAGGCAATAAGACATGATTGTGTTTGTGATGTAAGTTTTATAACACAGATTTTGATATGATAGCAGTTTTTCTTCTCAATAATGTACATGCTAATTGAATTTGTTTTCCCATAATATACAGGAGTACCATAAATCTAATAACAAATGATGCATCTAATATTTTTCTGCTCACTTCCCAAACTACCCTTGTTTATCAAACTTAGACCCTAAAAAAACGTTCCCCTTTGAATTAACTAATAATTACCAATAACCAACCAATCAGGTACTTAATCTGCTTCTCCACTTCTCAAATTATCTAATATTATTTTCTGATTACTTAACCAATTAACTAATCAAAGGCTAGAATATATGCCTCACTATTTCAATTTGTGCTATCTACCTTTCTATTTCAAGAGATAAGACAACAAATTAAAAGAGCATTCACTCTTGTGTCAACTTCATGCAAGTTTACCTAAACTTGATCATGGGCCATAGTTAATTAATCAATTAATTGATTAATGACTTATATTAAATATTATTAAATGTGAACACAAATGAATCAAATTCGGCGTGTTTTAACTTGTTTTGGATGTAAAATAGTAATATTAATAAATAATATAATTTGCACTTTAAATTTCATAGATTTGTTATGAAATGGTCAAGGAATGCAAGAGTGATTAAGCACTAATGAAGAGACACCTATAAATCTGTAATACTAATATGCAAGGAAAAGCTCTATAATCAACAAACAATCACTTAAGCCAGAATGGAACACTCTGATTCTTTTCACACAAAGATTAACCAATCATATGATGAAACCCATACAACCCCAGTAATCAAAACAAATGAAGTGATTGAAGACATTTACCTTAGTATCTTCACTTGAGAAATGCTTGACACAATGATCAACCACATGAAGACCATTCGTGTTAGTAGACAAAGCAACAACACTTGGTGTCAACGCCGACATTATACATAATCTTTGTTCTTGGTTTGTTACATGCTCCAATAACTTCTGAACAGACCTAGTACTGCATTCAAGTTTGAAAAGAAAACAGAGCATCAATTAGAAAAACTTGCATTAAGTTTGTTTATACCTGTGAGATATGAAAATCTTGGTTGGCTAATTGATACCGGAACTATCTAGTTAGTTGTCTAATTGTTCTTAAAACATTGGGAGATAGAAATTTGTTTACATGAAGAGAAAAATAAAAATATAAATAAGATATCTTTTTTTATCAAATTTGATTAATTTTGTGAGATATCTTTCTAAATGTCTTTTATTAAAGCATGATATCAATATAAACAAACAACCATGTTAGAATACAAAAATACACAATAATACGTGTGCACATAATATGTATCTTTTGTCTCTAACCTCATTTTTTAATATGATGTGTTATTAGATTCTTCCTTAGCTAAATACAATTCACTATTTACTATTTTACTCTATCAAAATGTTATAAAATTGAAAAAATAAACCTAATAATAATCATAATAATAAAGCCTTACATACAAAAATTCCATTCAGGCATTTCTCCGAACATGTGGTGTGCAGAGTTCAAAACAGTAAATTTCAGTTTTAATCTAAGCAACATTCAACCCAGTAATTTCAGAAAGATACAGCCAACAACAATTTCAGTCCAGAAACACAAGTTTTAACAAACCTAAGCCTAACCAAAATTTCTAAAAACAGAATTAAAAAGCAGTGGAAATAAAGAAAAGAAAGACAGGGAACAGGGGAAGGGAACCTGCATTGATGAAAGGAGGAAGAAGAACGGAAAGGCGGTGGGGTGGTGGTGATGTCGCGGTGGCACAGAAGGTCGCCGCCGCTGGTGGTTGCTTGTCGGTGCTTGAAGACGCGGACAGAGGGTGACTCCACGAACAGGGGTGTCGCACGCAGGAACGAAGAAATGGAGAAATGGGGAAGAAAGAGAAGAAGGAAGAGAGAGAGGGTAGGCGATGGTGGTCACCGGTGGTGGTGTCGGACGGAGGCGGAGTTGAAGAGAAAGCATTTTTAGTGATAAAAATACCTAGCTTGAATTTGGGGAAGACATGCGTTTCTGAACTTTGGAAGCAGGAGTTGAGAAAATGTGTTTTTAGTGATAAAAATCGACGGCCTGTGTGTCGATTTTATTCAAATTTATCGACGGCAAAGTTGTCGATATTTAAAATAATAAAATAGACGACACATTCGTCGATTTTAATATAAAAAAAACAACACATATGGCGTCTATTATATAGATTAAATTTAGACCGTTCATTCCATTTTAGAAAGTAATCTAGATCGTTCAAATTTATCGACGGCAGAGTTGTCGATATTTAAAATAATAAAATAGACGACACATTCGTCGATTTTAATATAAAAAAAACAACACATATGGCGTCTATTATATAGATTAAATTTAGACCATTCATCCCATTTTAGAAGGTAATCTAGACCGTTCAAATTTATCGACGGCAAAGTTGTCGATATTTAAAATAATAAAATAGACGCCATATTCGTCGATTTTATTTTCGACTGCTGGTTCGCCTATAATATGACGATAATAGGGAAATAAATTAATGCATTATAAAAATATCGACGACTAGGCCGTCGATTTTAATATTTTTATTTTTAATTATTTTTTTAGTAATATCGACAGCAGGCCGTCGAAAATTATCGACGGCAGAAATAGCCGTCGATTTTTGCCGTCGATAAACACGCTTTTTCTTGTAGTGTCTAAAACTACTTTAATCGAATGATAATATTAGAACTAAACTGTTTAAATAATATATAAGCTATTCTAGACCTTAAACAGATATAGATTAGAATCATTCTCGAAACGACAACCAATTGAAATAATGTCATCAGCTTAAAGATTTAAAATGTATGTAGATTCACACCATCTTCTTGTTAAATAAGCTTCATCGTTTGTTATTTATGTAATGCGGTAAGGTATAAAATAGCCACACCAAAAAATTAAATTGAACTTTATTTTCATCAATGACATTGCATTCACGCATTAGAAGAATAG
>NC_029793.2:44278795-44282001 GCF_000816755.2 Arachis ipaensis | reverse complement strand
AGTAATTTCTGAAAAAAATCATAATATATTATAAAAATATTTTGATTTTTAAAAACTTAAAAGAAAAAAATTTAAACAGAGTACTAATCTTTAAAATTGTATCTCTACGACTGACATAATTCTTTGAAAATTTAACTTAAATTGAAAAAATTCAATTTCATTATAAGCTTCACTTCGAAAATTTTCTGCCTGACGTAGAAAGTATAAAGGGGATGGAATTTGAACTTAGCCTATAAAGATCCTTGGAAGCAATTGCTCAATAAAAAATCGAGCTCCTCCTAAAAAAGCTAACTTTATCTAGATTTCATTGAGTTGGTCATAATATATATATGAGTAGATCTAACCACCCTTTACTGAAATAGAGTTCATTGTTCATTTGTTGAACTCTTATATCCATGTAATTAGAACTCGGATTAGTGAATACAACTCAAGGTGGTATTTGATGGATGAGGTAAATTGTAAATAACCTTTAGTTGCACTATTTATAACCTTTAGTTGCATGAAATTGATTATAGAAATTGATATCAATATCATATAAATGTTAATAATGTATGATTAATAATTATATTATAATGATTGACAATTAGAATGATTAATAATTAGTATAATTATTCACTAAAAGTTGATTTTCGTATAATTATAAAGAATATACTTTCCTAAAATAAGTTAAGAAGAGAGAGGTATGTATACTAGTGGCATAACCATCCATGTCAGTATTCTTGGCGCCAAAATGCTATCTATTGTAAAATAATATAATGATAATGATATTAATTAATTTAATGGCTGACTTTTTAAATTTGAATAATTGCCCAAATCAATCTCTAAGGTTTTTAATATTAGACACTTTAGTCTCTCAACTTATGAAATACACAAAAAACTCTCCTAAGTTTAACTACGGCAGAGAAATTAGTTCCTAGCCTTGTTCTCTGTCAATAATAAACGAAAAATATTGACATTGAGGCATGGACTAACACTTGGGGCAGCCAATTGTCCACATGTGCAAATAAGACAAATTAATCTCTGGACTTAAGGTTCTAAAACTGTGTATGATTCCCTTATCCCCTTTCCCAAGAACACCAACCCCCAAGAATACCAACCCATACCCAATCAAATTCACCTACGTGACGGTATCCTTAATCACCGACCACGAAAATGCAATTAGTAGCTAGTCCTTCACCAATCCAGCAACGTTCATGGTCAAAGCCAAAGTCTTTCCGATGAGCAAAGAAGACAAAATTTAGATGGAAACTGAAATTATCCTTGAGAGAAGGGTACTCCATAATCAATCACGAAACTGACAAGAACACAAGGCAGCAGGGCGCAATTTAATAGAGTGAGGTGATGAGGTTAAGCGAGATTCCCTTTGAATTGAGCAAAATCTGGATAAGAACATGGCGTGTGGCCTCAAACGCAATAGCCGTAAGTTGCAGGAAAACCTTTCAGGTGTTGAATTCGGCCTCGCGTAAGCGACAATGGCGACATCAAATGAAATGGAGAGCATGTTGGCCATGGTCCCGTTCGTGAAACTCTCCTTCTTGAAGAGAACACCGATGGAGTAGATGTTGATGGGCATGAGAGTCTTCAACATCTAGATGAAGGAGACAGAAAGATAGATGTAGGCAAAGTTGGAGAACTAAAGAGAAAGAGAGCAGAGAGTGCCGATGGAGAGCATGTTGGCCATGGTCTCGGGGGTTCAGTGCTCTCTGACATAACCATTTCCTTCTTTCTCGATAAGTACAATACAAGCGGATCAGAACTAAATCCGAATCAGAATCTGGTTGGATGAGAAAATCACCAGAGAGATTTAGGGGATGACAACCAAGGAGGGGATAGAGTCCAGAGACAAAGGGGAATCAAATGTTGCATTTTGGGTATTCTCCAAAACGACGTAGTTTTAAACCTAAGTCCAAGGATTAATTTGTCTTGTTTGCACATGTGGACAACTGACTACCATGTGTGCTAATTCATGCTTCTATGTCATTATTTTTTATTTGTCATTGAAGGAGAAACAAGGTCAATGACTGATTTGTCTATCGGAATTAAATTTGAGAGAGTTTATTGTGTATTTCAAAAATTGAGGGACTAAAGTGTCCAATTTTAAAAATTTCAGGGACTAATTTAAATAATTACTCTTTAAATTTATTATGTATTATTGTTGACATTGTAAGAGATACTGTTAAATTGATGATGTTTATTTATTTATTTATTATCAAGGGGAGGCAAGAATCAAGCAATAGCAATATTTGTGGGGTTAATGTTTTAATTGACTAATTTGGTCATAATCATCCATTTGTTAGATTAAGATAATAGTCAAATAAATGGAAAAACAATACATGGACGACTTAGTATTTGGCACAATGATAGCAAAAAATTCAGAGACTATCATGTGACTCATTTAATGTTATTGTGAGAAAAATTCCCATTTTGTGCTTTATAACAACTTGGCTCATAGGTATTAGATGTGACCTACCCATTATGAAAGAAAGGTAAGTAGAATTGACCAAGCACCTAAATATGCATCAAGCACAAATATGTATCACAAAGTTCTCCACTCGTACCCCATAGATAAAAAGAGAAGACAGAGAAAGAGAAATTGATATTAAAACAAAAAAAGGTTCAAAAGGGCCTATGCCTACAAAGACACATACAAATTAAATTAAACTACTTCTAATTAAAGAGCCCCCACATCAAGGCACCATCAATAGAAATTGATGAATAGCCTTTGCAATAATTTTGGTTACACCTTCAAAGAGGGGAAAAAGAAAAAGAGAGATCCATCTAAGAACCAAATTTAGTGATGAAGCTAATAAGGCTTGATGCTTGGATCTTAAATTATTATTATTATTATTATTATTATTATTATTATTAATTAGTTGAAGCTAAGATTATTGGTGCCTCTTGTTGAATGGTATTCATAAGCTGGTATACAGCTGCAGCAATATCATCCACCGATCCCAACTTGCAATCATCTTCCACCTGCAACAACGTTTTCACTTTCAAACTTTGGCCAATACTTATACATACAGATTCATAATGTACATAGAATACAGAGCATTGTTATATTTGGTGATAAAATTATATTTTGCTCTCTTTTTCGCTATATTCTTTGTATAGGTTGACTATGTACGAGAATAAGCACCTTTTAGACTAGGTGAATACGTTTTTCTAACACTAACGTATTTTTTTTAAAAAAAAATATTTATAAT
>NC_029793.2:44276946-44278716 GCF_000816755.2 Arachis ipaensis | reverse complement strand
ACAAAACTAAATAAAATTAGATATTAAGATTATTTTTAAAAAAATTATAAACTATAAAAAAATTTACTTTAATCTTAAATCTTAAAATACCTTGATGTTGATACAGTAGAAGACAAAACCAAAAAATAATAAAACATTTAGATATTTTGTGTTTATTTCTTTTCTGTGAACAAATATAGGGAGTTATTATAAGCAGACTGTTGAAGATTCCTAAGAAAGTAATAAGACAAAAGAAGAAAAAGAAGAAGAGAAATGAATAATTACCTTAAGACTGAGAGAGTAGAGAACAAGTTGATTGATGGTGGTGGTGACATTAAGGTGCAAGATTGTAAGCCTCATGTTGTGCAAAGCAGACACCATCTTCAACAGCTGCTTTGGCTTCTTCTTTGACCTTATCTTCACATTTGCATGGCTCTCCACCATTGTCACTTCTATGTCTGCAGCTACCTCCCCCAACTCCTCCTCTGCCGCCACTGTTCTTGATGATGATGATTTCTCACTGTTACTACTGCTGCTTGATGTTGTTGCTGTTGCTGTTGCTGTTCTTGTGTACTGTGGGAATGTGAAGAATTCACAAAAGGCCATGTTCTTCTTCTTCTTATTATTCCCATCTTCACCTTCTTGATATGTAGCTCCAAGGAACTGCAGCTTCTGTTCAAGCTCCTTAACAAAGTTAATAGCTCCTCCTATTATTGATGCTTGATCCCCCTGGATTATTCAGTTCATTCACCCACATATTCGCATACAAATAATTAAAACCAACAATAATAAATAGAGTTCTTGTTAAATTGTTATCATTTGAGTACTGTTATTAGAACCAACATGCTACTTCACCAATTTATTTTGGTATCTAAAGTTTAATCAAGTTGGTTTAATAGCTTATTCAAACAATAAAAATCAAATAAAAAAGAAAAACGAGAAAATGTATAAAAAGAAATTGGTTAATCTTCAACACTACTAATTCAATCTAACCAATCTTTTTTTATGTCTGGAATGGTAAAAGAAAAAAAAAAACAAGGATAAAACTAAGAGGACTCAAATGTAAACTTGTTGTGAGGAATCTGAATAAGTGTCTGTAGTGTTGAAAGATGTAAGAAATGAGGAGTAGAGTACCCTTTGAACATAAGAGTCCGGCATTAAAGAGCGGAGAAGGGAGAGATAGTGATTCATCTGCTTCCTTCTGTTGCGCTCCACTGCAATGTGAGTCATTCTCTGGTTCTCTATCTGCTCTTTGTTCTTCCTGCTCTTCGCTCTTCGCCTCTTCGGCCGACACGACGATGGCAACACTGATGGCGGTGATGAACAAGTAGTATTGTTATTGTTCCATATTTCTGCAGGGTAAGTTGTTTCTACTCTTTGGTCTTCATTATTGTAGCTGTTACTCCAGTTTCGGTAGCAGTTGTTGTAATTGACTCCATAGCCAAATGATGGGTCTTGGCTTTGTGGATACACCACTGCTTTTAGCGCCATCGATCGATCTCTGTAACAATGATTATGATGATTGTGAAGAGAATGAAGAAGAAAGTGTTGAGTTCTTTGGGAAGAGTATTTGGCCTTATATAAAGCTCTTTCAAGCTACGCTAATAAGGGACCAAAATGGACACTGCTTTGCACGTGAAATACTCAACTATGAATAATACAGTTTCAAATTTAATCATTTTATTTCTTCAAATTCTACATGCCACAAATTATTCAGTAACAGTTTACTAACATACCAAGTTTTTAATCTATTTTGTTAGTTTTTCCACACACACATAATATATAGAACAA
>NC_029793.2:44272956-44276737 GCF_000816755.2 Arachis ipaensis | reverse complement strand
ATACATGAATATATTATTTTATTATTTTCAGTTCAATACCAATTAAATTTCTGTTGAACTTTTAAACTTTTAAATTTCTAGGTCTATCGATTTGAATATTAGTTTAATTTTCAAAATTTGGATAATACATATACATATAAATCAACCATGTTAAGTATGTACCAAGATCAATCACTACGATAGAATATATATTGAAATACATATTAAAATTGAGTCAAATTAAACATATATTTATATATAAATACATTATTGATGACTGATTTTAGTAACTAATTTAAGTGTGCATAACATTTTTAAATCTAAATTTGATAGAGTAGGTATGTTGTGGAGATCATTAATCACTAATCACTAATAATCTTTTAAAAGGAAAAAATAGATTTATTTATTTTCTGTAGTAATCCTCTTAAATTTATTTTTTTTTCTTTTCAAGTTTCTACTTCATGCTTTATTTTTTTATTAAATTTGTTCAGATCGCCATTTATTACAGAATTTATAGACAAAAAAAGTAATAAAAATAGGAGGGAAAAAAGGAAAAAAATTTTAGATATAAAAACAAAAATGGTGAAATATCTCAAAATTGGTGATATATGTGAAATATCAAAATTGGAGAAAATTTCACCAACATTCTTTCCTTCAACTCGAATCCTTTTCTTGATAAGCTCAAAAAGGAGCTCTGGCAAGAGTATGAAAGCATTGCAGTGCAAGAAGAAGTCTATTGACAACAGTTATCAAGAAGCAACAACATTAAATTTGGCAATAAAAATACTAGATACTTCTATCAGAGAGTAAATGGTAAAAGAAAAAGGAATACGATAATAGCCCTTAAGAATGATTTAGGAAAATAGATTGATGATATTAAGCCGTTAAAGAGATGGGAGAGTTGATTTTTCCAGATCCTATAATCTATGGATTCAAATTACAATCTTTTCCCTGTTTGATTTTTTTTCCGAAATTTGTTAGCAGGGATTATGCTGATATTTTGAAAGAGGTCTCTCAAGAGGAAGTTAAAGCTGTCATTTTTTATATGGGGAGTTGAAAAGCCCCAGAGAGTGATAGTATTCCAGCAAAATTCTTCCAGTTGGGTGAAGTCTATTTTTCAGTAACCCACAGATATTAATGAAGTTAACAAGACTCTTATTACAATTATTCTCAAAATTTATGTACCTGAAAATATTAGTCATTTTAGAACTATTAGTCTATATAATATTTGCTACAAAGTGGTCACTAAGATTATTGTCTCTAGACTTAAAAGTTATATGCATGTGCTTATTTCTAACGCTCAATCTAGTTTTATTCCTAGAAGGATAAATGCAGACAATATCCTAGTGGTCCAGGAGGTGGTTCACACCATGTGTAATAGGAATCAAGAAAAAAGAATCATGGCTATAAAGATCGACCTGGAGAAGGCCTACAACAAGTTAAACTGGAATTTTGTGGTAGATACTTTAAAAGATGTTGATATCTCAGAAGGAATCATTAATGTCATGCATTGCCCACTGCATTTTTATCCCACCATGAATCTCTTTTGGAATGGATTACCCTCTGAGACATTCTTCCCAACAAGAGGAATTAGATTGGGAGACCTTCTCTCATCTTATTTTTTTGTTCTTTGTATTGAGCATTTATTCCACCTTATTAATAAATTAGTTATTGATTAAAAATGAGAGCCAATAATTATTTTTAGAAATTGACCTAAAATATTTCATCTTTGTTTTGCAGACGATTTGGTTCTCTTTTCTAAAGCTTCTAGTGAACAAGTGTGAACGATTAAGGAGACCTTACACACTTTTTGCGAGAACTCAGGACAAAGAATCAGCTTTCACAAGTCTTGTGTCTACTTCTCTAAGAATGTTAACATAATATTAGGCAGCAACTAAGTCAGGAGTTTGAAATAACCCTGACGGCTAATCTGAAAAAATACCTAGGAGTACCCTTGATCACGGAGAAGTGTAACCAGCGTCATTTTCAGTTCATCCTTGACCATATGCAAACCAAGTTATCTAGTTGAAACAAAAAATCTCTATCTTTTGCAGGGAGATGCACTCTTATCCAATCGGTGTTATCAACCATTCCTAGTTATTACATGCAGACTATGAAGATCCCTATGACGGATTGTGCTAGAATAGATAAACTCTATAGGGACTTCCTATGGAACAATATCGAAGAAGATAGAAAGGTCCATCTCTTAAGTTGGGAGAAAATCTATAAACCAAAGGATGAGGGTGGACTGAGGATTCAAAGGGCGCAGGAGACCAATCAATTATTTCTTATGAAACTTTCTTAGGGCTTAATCTACCAAAGAAATTTCCTATGGGTTCAGGTGATGAGAGAAAAGTATGCCGGAGGAGATAGCATCATATTCAAAGTTCATAAGAAGACTAGTAGCTTAAACGCTAGGATTGGAATAACAAAGGTTTGGAAAAAATTTTAAGAGATCCTAATTGGAGAATAGGTGACGGAAAAAGTATTCCTTTTTGGGATGACCATTGGATCCCAGAAATTCACAAATTAAAAGACTTAGCTACCATTAACCCCGATGAAGAAATGCTTGAAAAAAGGTTGTGTGATTATATTAGTTCTTAGAATACTTGAAATTGGATAAAAATTAGTCAGGTTTTGCCTAAGAATGTTCTAGAGTGCATTAGAATTTTAAAATTTCCCAATCCTGACATTGGAGCAGATACTGTGGGCGGCTTCCAACAGTAGATGGCAAGTTTACAATTAAATCAGCCTATGAGGCTTTTTTCAGTAACAAGGAGAATAATAACAGGTTACACAAATTGCTTTGGAAAAATAACTTCCTTAGCATTTGAAAACCTTCTATTGGATCCTTACCCATGAAGTTTTGCTTACCAACAGCAGGAGGAAGAGCAGAAATCTCACAGACAACAACAACTGTCTGAGATGCTGTGCAAAAGAAGAGACTGTGCACCACACCTTACGAGATTGCCCCTATATCCGTACAATATGGATTAGCATAGTAAACAGAGATACACATGAAATTTTTTTCTCTCAATCCTTTTAGGAATAGCTCAATACTAACCTTTTCTTGGTCTCTCGAAAGCATTATGGGACTTCGTGGCCCATCATCTTCGTCACAACGTGCAACATAGCCTGAAAGTGTAGAAATGATCTCATTTTCAGAGACGAGACTCTGTCGAATAATCAACTTCACCAAATGATAAAAAAAAAATTGTAAAAAATTATAGCATTACTTTGAGCATAAAAGAGCATAGTAGTAGCTTACTAAATCTTACCAGAGAGGAGCTTGTCGGATGGGAGGCACCAAATTGGGGATGGACTAAATTAAATGTAGATGGGCCAGTTGTTCATCCTGGTATCAGAGGCGCTTACGGAGGTATTATTAGGGATTGGGCTGGCCGCACGATTGCTGATTTTATTATGAACATCAGAGCCTATACCATAACCATGGCTGAACTATAAGGCTTCTATCTTGGGATTAAGCTAGCTTCTAAGTTAAGGATCGCAAAATTAGTAGTGGAATCAGACTCTAGATGTGCCGTAGCGCTGGTTCAAAAGGCGTCTCCAGAGAACCATAGTAGCTCTTCCCTCGTTCGGTCGATCAAGGAGCTTTTGGCAAAGATGGATAATGTAGCGACCCTCAATTTTAAAAATATAAATATAAATAAGTTATAATTTATTTTATAAAATTAAAATTCCTTATTTTTAGAAAAATTATTTTTATTATCAGTAATTGAACTAATTTTATAATAATTTGAATTTAATCAAATCCATATTATTATTATTATTAGATACAATT
>NC_029793.2:44266586-44272939 GCF_000816755.2 Arachis ipaensis | reverse complement strand
GCGTGTGTGTGTGTATATATATATATATATGAACATCGTAAGAAAGAAAAAAAAGAGAGAAAGAATAGCGTAACGAAGAGAAAAAGAAATAACGTAAATCCTTTCGAAAGAGAGAAAGAATAGCGTAACGAAGAGAAAAAGAAATAACGTAAATCCTTTCGAATTTTTGGCTTCGATTTCTTGCAATCCGTAACTCCAATAAAAAATCTAATCTGGAGGCACAGACGATTCTGGACGTTTTCTTCTTCGATAGATCGGTCAGAAAGCTTCTCCAGAGCTTTGAATATTTTGATTCCGTACGAAGGTATGGTTTTGGTTTCTCGTAGTTAATGTTTAATGTCACGTGAAAACTTAGGCTAGAAGACCTTAAGATAGGAATGAACTAAATAAAGAATTGATGGATTGGGTATTTAGTATAAAATGTGTGATTTAGTTGTTGTTAATAATTTGCTGTTGGAGTTGGTGGGTTTTGGAAAAAGACTTAATATTGGTATTTGTTTGGTTTTGAAATAATTTGTTACTGGAAGTGAATTGAATGATTAAGAGGTGTTTGGTTTGGTAGTTGGGACCCTTGAAGGGTGGCAGAAATTCGAGTTTTAGAGGAGGTACTGCCAAAGTTTTTGTAAGAACTGAAGTTTTCGATTTAAAGTGATATTTTGAAAGAAAGAGATTATCATGTAACTTGTGTATTTGAAACTATTTGTTGACCCTTTGTCGCAAGATGTGACCGGGCACTTTAACTCTCCGGGTTCTCCCACGGGCATGCATATATATATATGAATATTGAATATTATATTTGAGCTTGGAGTTCGTCTCCATGGAATACTATATTATTGAGCTTGGAGTGTAACTCCATGGAATATTATTGAGCTTGGAGTGTGACTCCATGGAATATTATATTTGAGCTTCGAGTTTGACTCCATGGAATATTATTGAGCTTGGGGATGCGCGCACAGAGGGACTGTCCAATGGTTAACTACCAAGACATGTCGGGTTGGCTGTATAACCGACAGATGAGACTCATCAGCCAGAGGACAGGCATACATCATATGCATTTGTTTGCTTTGTTTGAGTATGCATTGTTTTAGTTTGCTTAGCTGTTTAATTCTACTTAACTGCTACTTGTTCTACTTGCTGTAAATGCTTCTCTATCTGTGTTTTTCTTGCTTGAATTGTATGTGTATGTTTTCTGAGAAACCCCTCTTGGCAGAGGAGTGGAGGGGGTTGTTCCACCAGTGATTCAGAGGATTTGAGGAGACAGAATGTGAAGTATTCGGTTAAAGTTAGATTCAGGATTTGAATACCTTAGACAACTTACCTAATTTCTGGTTTAGTTGAATTCTTAAGCTGAAATCTGAGTGTCGAAGTTCTAGGAATGTCTCTGGCTCTCCCGAGACCTTTTATATTAACTATGCGGGCACCTTTACCATACTGAGAACCTCCGGTTCTCATTCCATACTATGTTGTTGTTTTTCAGATGCAGGTCGAAAGGTATCTCATTAAGCGTCTGGACATCTAAAGCGAAGTGGTTACTGTGTTATTTTGTTGTGCAGTGATGTATATACACGTACTTAGCTTCCTCTCCACATAACTTATTCTTTTTGATCCTCTTAGAGGTTTATGGAGAGGCAGAATTTTGTTTATGTACGTCTTGGGTTTTGGATATATATATATTATGTAAATATTCTCTGGTCAGCCTTGACTTTGCGGACTGAGTTAGGAGCTTGTTATTTTGTACCTTTGGCTTTCTATTCCTACTTTTATTACCTTACGTTTGATAGTTATAGTTTTCCTCACACGCAAGTTGTTCCGTTTTCGGAGCGTGGCGCTTTTCATTTTGCGATTTTGTTTTACCCATTTTTCAAGGCTCCTAGTCTATTATATTCTTTCTACTATTATAAGTGTGTATTTTAATTTTTAGAAGTCGTAATACCTCGCCACCTCTATTTTACGACTTAAGCGTAAAGTTTTGGATGGTAGGGTGTTACATTATGGTATTAGAGCAGTTCGTTCCTGTAAAGCCTGAGGGATTGACTGATTATGCTTCTGGGCATACTCTGGGTGTGTGTATGTGCTATTAGGATATCTGATTGATATATGTGGCATAAATATTCATGAGCATGCATCTGGAACTTGAAGCATTAAACTTGCGATATTGAGACTGATCAACTTAATATCACTTGTTTGGTGTGAACAGGGACCAAATGTTGTCTCGTGGATCCAAACGAGGTATTCAGAGAGGAAATCCCGTGGTTGAACCAATGCAAGGACGTCGAGGTGGAAACCCTAGTGCTAGTACAAGTAACGTAAGTCGATACTATAGGTCTATGACCCTTACTGACTTCCTCAAGAGTGGTCCACCCCGGTTTAACGGAAACGCCAATGCCCTGGAGGCTGATTAGTAGTTCCGAGAAGTGGAGAGGTTTTTGTACACTCAGCACGTTCCTGAATTACAGTCAGTGGAGATAGTGACTCATATGTTGGAGGGAGATGCTCAGAATTGGTGGCAAGAGTTGTGTCATACCTTGCAGGTGGAGTTAATGGATGTCCCTTGGAATAGATTCAAGACAGAGTTTTACGGTAAATATTTCTTGCATGCGTTTCGCACTGCAAAGGAATTGGAATTAATGCAGATGAAGCAAAATGATATGTCCATTGCTGACTATACTCGTGAATTTGATAATCTGTGCCGTTTCTCAAAAACTTGTCAAGAAAATCCAACCGATTATGAGGAATGGAAGTGTGCTCAGTATGAGAAAGGACTAAGGAGAGATATCTTTAATTACGTGTATCCACAAAAGCTAACAAATTTCACTGAGTTGGTTAAGAAGAGCCAGCTTGCAGAGGATTGCTCCATGAAGTGGACACTGCTACAGGAAGGCTTTGGTGAGACTACACCAGAGGAGCCGCGCAGGTACGGACTGGGAATGTGCTTTCGATGTGGAGCACCGGGACACATGTCTAGAGATTGTTCGTGTGGGAGAGCCGCAGATGCGAGTTGGCCACGACAGGATCGAGGTAAGTATGATACAGAATGCATAGGACAGATTTGTTCTGTGTAGAGCTAGGACCCCGCTTTCGTTTAGGTTACATAACCGGATATGGAAGTTTAGGACTGGAAAGATTGGACGTAGTTTTGGACTTGAATACGGACTAGGAATTTAGGCCGATAGAAATATCTCTTTGATAACCAGTTAGGTGTCGAGAGAAAAAGTAAGTTGTGATAGATTTAGTGTCAGAGGCTGAACCAGTTTCGATAGTATTACATATGATGACACCATTAGAATCAGCAGAACTTAGGAGCTAGATGAAGCGAGTATTAGAAGCGATAAACCTGTCGTTCTAATACCAACCTGCCTTATAACCTTTCTGCATCGAATCTATCTTGTATCTTTCGCTTTGCGTAGACTTTTAAGCTATAAGAATATCCTGATTTGCAAACTAAGCATGTCAAATCTTTCTGTTTTTCTTTGACATGTTTAAGAAGGGAAGTTACGTTAGTATGAATCTTTTCTATTTTATATCAATTTTCGAGGGCAAAAATTTTTGTAAGGTGAGTAGAATGTAGCGACCCTCAATTTTAAAAATATAAATATAAATAAGTTATAATTTATTTTATAAAATTAGAATTCCTTATTTTTAGAAAAATTATTTTTATTATCAGTAATTGAACTAATTTTATAATAATTTGAATTTAATCAAATTCATATTATTATTATTATTATTATTATTATTATTATTATTATTTACGTATACATATATATATATATATATATATATATGAACATCGTAAGAAAGAAAAAAAAAGAAAGAGAATAGCGTAACGAAGAGAAAAAGAAATAACGTAAATCCCTTCGAATTTCCGGCTTCGATTTCTTGCAATCCGTAACTCCAATAAAAAATCTAATCCGGAGACACAGACGATTCTGGACGTTTTCTTCTTCGATAGATCGGTCAGAAAGCTTCTCCGAAGCTTTGAATATTTTGATTCCGTACAAAGGTATGGTTTTGGTTTCTCGTAGTTAATGTTTAATGTCACGTGAAAACTTAGGCTAGAAGACCTTAAGATAGGAATGAACTAAATGAATAATTGATGGATAGGGTATTTAGTATAAAATGTGTGGTTTAGTTATTGTTAATAATTTGCTGTTGGAGTTGGTGGGTTTTGGAAAAAGACTTAATATTGGTATTTGTTTGGTTTTGAAATAATTTGTTACTTGAAGTGAATTGAATGATTGAGAGGTGTTTGGTTTGGTAGTTGGGACCCTTGAAGGGTGGCAGAAATTCAAGTTTTAGAGGAGGTACTACCAAAGTTTCTGTAAGAACTGAAGTTTTCGTTTTAAGGTGATATTTTAAAAGAAAGATATTATCATGTAGCTTGTGTATTTGAGACTATTTGTTGACCCTTTGTCGCAAGATGTGACCGGGCACTTTAACTCTCCGGGTTCCCCCACGGGCATGCATATATATATATGAATATTGAATATTATATTTGAGCTTGGAGTTCGTCTCTATGGAATACTATATTATTGAGCTTGGAGTGTAACTCCATGGAATATTATTGAGCTTGGAGTGTGACTCCATGGAATGTTATATTTGAGCTTGGAGTTTGACTCCATGGAATATTATTGAGCTTGGGATGCGCCCAAAGAGGGACTGTCCAATGGTTAACTACCAGGACATGTCGGGTTGGCTGTATAACCGACAGATGAGACTCATCAGCCATAGGACAGGCATACATCATATGCATTTGTTTGCTTTGTTTGAGTATGCATTGTTTTAGTTTACTTAGCTGTTTAATTCTGCTTAACTGCTACTTGTTCTACTTGCTATAAATGCTTCTCTATCTATGTTTTTCTTACTTGAATTGTATGTGTATGTTTTCTGAGAAACCCCTCTTGGCAGAGGAGTGGAGGGGGTCGTTCCACCAGTGATTCAGAGGATTTGAGGAGACAGAATGTGAAGTATTCGGTTAAAGTTAGATTCAGGATTTGAATACCTTAGACAACTTACCTAATTTTTTGTTTAGTTGAATTCTTAAGCTGAAATCTGAGTGTCGAAGTTCTAGGAATGCCTCTGGCTCTCCCGAGACCTTTTATATTAACTATGCGGGCACCTTTACCATACTGAGAACCTCCGGTTCTCATTCCATACTATGTTGTTATTTTTCAGATGCAGGTCGAAAGGTATCTCATTAGGCGTCATATATATATGTAAATATTCTCCGGCCAGCCTTGACTTCGCGGACTGAGTTAGGAGCTTGTTATTTTGTACCTTTGGCTTTATATTCCTACTTTTATTACCTTACGTTTGATAGTTATAGTTTTCCTCACACGTAAGTTGTTCCATTTTCGGAGCGTGGCACTTTTCATTTTGCGATTTTGTTTTACCCATTTTTCAAGGCTCCTAGTCTATTATATTCTTTCTACTATTATAAGTATGTATTTTAATTTTTAGAAGTCGTAATACCTCGCCACCTCTATTTTACGACTTAAGCGTAAAGTTTTGGGTGGTAGAGTGTTACAGATAATGTAGAAGTAAGACATATCTACAGGGAAGCCAATTTCTACGCGGATGCTCTCGCCAAGCTGGGTCGAGGAGAAGTTTCTTGAATTAAGTTCTTCGAGCAGCCCCCTCTTTACTCGTTTCACCACTTTTTGCTGATACAAGTGGTATTAAGTTTAAAAGATTAGTAGTAGTCTAATTTTTTTCTTGTTTTCTGGCTCTGTACCTCATTACTCATTAAAAAAAATATGGCCAACAGCAAAAACAAATATTTTCTTTTTTGCTCACACTATGTTGAGACACCAAACATTTTGCGGATTTTTCACCGTCTGCAAAATGGTGGTCGTAGCATTATTGCGCATATTGCGAAAAACGGAATGATACCATATTATTGTAAATTATATCTTACTATAATTTTGAAATTATATTTTTGTTTTTTCCATTTTAAAATTAATTGATGGGAACAAATTAAAAACATATTTTAGTTTCTTAAAAGCTATTTTCTATTTGTATATATCTTTTAGTTTTGATGTTATGTTATTGAAGAATTGAAGAAAATTCAATTCAAATTCAAACATCAAAGAATTTTATTTAGAGTTGAAGTAGTTGTAATTTATTTGAAGATACATTATAATTCACTAATTTAGTGGCATATTTGTTATTGAAAAATTAGAGGACTATTAGAAATTATTATTTTTGGTCATTATTTTTAGCTATTAATTCAATTTATTTAAATTAATAATTTAATAATATATATTAGTTTATACTTTTAAACATTGATGACTAATTAATGACTAAAAATAATAAATTTTAATAATTTTCTAACATTCTTCTTTATTATTCTAGGG
>NC_029793.2:44261813-44266413 GCF_000816755.2 Arachis ipaensis | reverse complement strand
ATGACATTAGCTATGTCATCATGCATGACTTGATGATGTCTACACCTCCAACATGGATAGCCATACCATTTTTTTTTATGAATAAGATTCTAATTAATGAATACAAAGATAGTTTGTTTAATTTTCAGAAGTAGTATAGGAAAAATACAAGTATTAGGTTTTATATTAGGCGGACAAATTTGTAGGAATCAAATAAATTTTTGTAATATGTTGGATCTTCAGAATTCAGATCATCCTATTAGAGAGAGATCTAGAGACACAAACCTTATTAATTATATGCATACCAACTACAATGAGTGGTAGTGTTTATTAGTATATTATCTAAGACTATTTGTCTCTTTAGCTCTCTAAAGAGACATTTTCATGCATGCTACAGTTAGAAAATAATGAGAGAATCTTTATATAAATTGTACTGAATTATTATGCTATTTTTTCTTTCAAAGAGAATTAAATTGTTTTATGTACAACTTTGGTAATTAATGCACTCTTAAAAAGTATGCGAGAAAGGGGTGTAATTTTTCTTCTGTTTTTTCTTTTGATTTTAAATATGCGTGCTAATTCTATTAGTAGTTAAAGCCGCAACACCAAGTTCCTCTCTCACTTTTATTATTAGATATATATAGCTAAATGTTTTAAAATAATTGTCCGTTTATAAATATAATTATTATTGTTACCAAAAGCATAGGATGTTGTAATTTTTTTTCAATTATAATCTTAACATCATTATTTTTTAAATAAATTATTCAGAAAATAATAAAAATAAAAAATAGCATCATTAACATAAAATTGTTTTTATGTAGGATAACTTTCATTTGTTGACTCATAATTTTTTAATTTTTTATTTATAAAGATGCATATTACTGAATGAATTTATATTTTTACATTGTCATTACATATCTCGGATACATAGAAAATAAATAAACATAGAAAATCGAATACGGTGTCTTCAAGATGTGTAACACTTTAAAAAAAATATATATTTTAGGTGCACTCGAAATATATTATGCATAGATATACATATCTAAGGTATTGCATTCCGGGATAAAGCCAAAAAAAATTTATTTAGTGTATCAATAATAGTATATTAAATAAAAAAATTAAATCAAATCAAATCATAACATATTTTAAATATATTGGGCTGAATTTTCTTTTTTTATCTCGGATGCACAGCATTTTAGATATGTACATTTATGCAAATATAATATAACATATCTCAAATAAGCTCAAGATATTTTGTTTTAAACTATTACACATCTCGAATACGCAATACTTAATTTTTATGTTTATTTGTTTTTTATTTTATGTACCTGAGATATATAATGATAATATAAAAACATAAATTTTTTATACATTATACATTTTAGTAAATAATTTATATTTAAATAAAAAATAATCCTATAATTTTCTCTCTGTACCTAGATTTTTTACTAATTTTTGTAGTGTTTGGCTTTGAGAAATCGTTTAAAAAGGAAAAATTAATATACAGGCCTGCTACACATCCATGTAATTATGTAATTAAGTTGGCCCAAATCCAAATAAAATCACGCGCATTAATGAAGCGTGAAAACACGCGCTCGAAAACTCCTTCATTACTTTGCGTTTATTATGAAGAAACGTTACTTCTTCCTCAACACGAAACCGCTATACAAAAACACTCATTCTCTTCGAATCTCTCTCAAAATTACTCAAACTTCAGTCACGTTCACACTAAATAACTAGTGAATGAAAATAACCAAGCCCACCGAACCGAATACAATTCATGTGGTGAATAAATCATTATAAGCTTTCAATTATTATGAATAGTATTTTCTCATGCAATAGAAGTTAAATGAATAAAGTAACAATCAAGTTCAAAGACACTATCCACTGAACTGAATGAAAATAAGAACAAATTTGATTCAAAATCCTAG
Source organism: Arachis ipaensis (assembly GCF_000816755.2). Taxonomy (NCBI): domain Eukaryota; kingdom Viridiplantae; phylum Streptophyta; class Magnoliopsida; order Fabales; family Fabaceae; genus Arachis; species Arachis ipaensis. The sequence continues at coordinate 44,264,503 of NC_029793.2, read as the reverse complement.
TTATATATATTGTAAAAATGCAATCAGAATAAAGCCTAAATCCTGAACACACTAAATAACTAGTGAATGAGAATAACCAAGCCCACCGAACCGAATACAATCCATGTGGTGAATAAATCATTATAAGCTTTCAATTATTATGAATAGTATTTCTTCATGCAATAGAAGTTAACTGAATAGAGTAACAATTAAGTTCAAAGACCTAGTTACACTATCCACTGAACTGAATGAAAATAAGAACAAATTTGATTCAAAACCCTAGTTATATTGTAAAAATGCAATCAGAATAAAGCCTAAACCCTAAACACACTAAATATCAAGTGAATGAGAATAACAAAGCTCACCAAACCGAATATTAAGTGAACCCATAAGGTGTGGTGAACCGAAAACAGTGCATGTTTTGGGGAAAAAAAAGGTATGTGCATGAAAATAATTCGAATTGAAACCTCAATTACCTGAAAGCCACTTGTTCCCTCCGAGGTCGTACTTTGTGAGGAAATCGTTCCAGTTTCTGTCAAATGCGTCTTTTGTGTACGAGTTTCAAACAACATGGCTCATCTCTTGTTCAATTTCGTCGTGTCCCTTGTAGCCATTTAGTTTGTTTGGGATCTTCTTCATGATGTGCCAGATGCATCACCGGTGAATTGTTATTGGCATGCACAGCTCAATTGCCCTTTGAATTGATGCGCATTGATTGGTAAGAATGCCTTTTGCTGCCTACCCTCACATGCAATGTAGCCAACATTCAAATAGCCATTTGAATGATTGGATGTCCTCATTTTTCATCAGCGCACATCCAAGAAGTGTCGACTGGCCGTGGTGATTCACGCCCACAAAAGAACCTAAAACCAAATTGTACCTGCATAAATAAGCGCACCCAGACCGTGGTAAACCGAAAGATGTACATGCACTGAACATGAAATTATATGTGACTGAACGGAATACCTGTTTGTGTTATAGGTGGTGTCGAATGAAACCACGTCTCTGAAATACTCAAATGCGGCCCTGCTTCTTGCATCGGCCCAGAATACATGTTTAATGTAGTGATCCGCTTCAAGGTTGAGCTCAAAGAAGAAATTTTGGTTCTTCTCTTTCATTCTTAGTTGGCCCTTCCCAAATTCTTTGGCATCATCTTCTTCGGAAATATTTCGTACTTCCCCTGTGATGTAATTCCTCACGTCTCTTTCTATAAAACTTAGTTCATGGTGGCTGCCAGCTGCTGCCACAAATGATTGGTAAGTTTTGCTCGGTTTGATTCTAGCTTCCTCATGGGTTTCGATGGTGCGACGCACAAACATGCTAAGCTCCCTGTGTTGTTTGAGCATCTCTACCCGGTCTGGACAGCAAGGATGTGGGTGATTCAGAACAACTTTGGAAATTGTCCAAAGACCGACGTCCTTCATTATGTGTACATAAATCTTAACTGGACAGTTTAACCGAGCTAAAGAGTTTGTATTCAAAGTTAGAGATATCTTGGATTTCCACCTCCCCTCTCTGATGCATACGATTAGTTGATTCTTAATCTTGTCTCCATCCCGAGTCGTGTTTCTTATTTTGGTAGAAAAATCGGCAAGTTTGGAATAATGTTTGTAGAACTTGCCAGCTTCTTCTAGTGTCTAGAAAATCATCCCCACCTTTATGACAAATTTGTCATCCACAACACAGCTGGTCTACATGGTGAATCGAAAGCGTCATTACGGTGAAACAATTATATAGTACTCAGTGAACCGAACCATTATATATATTCCTCTAATTTTTTTTTACAAACTCCTTTCTGCATACTGAACCGAACACATGCTCATGGTAAAATAACTCTATAATACTGAGTGAACGAAACATAATCGAGTGTATGAAAATAAATTCAAACTCCTTTCTGCTTACCGAACCGAATAGTTACTCACAGTGAAAGAATTGTATAGAACGAAACATAATCCATTATACAAAACCAAATTCGAAACAACTCTGTCTACAATTTAGATATTACCAATTCAATTTAGTTCAATCCAGAGTCAAAAACACCTACGTCTATTAAATTCAATTCAAATAAAATTAACAATCGCATTCCATTCAATTCGATTCAAAATTGAACAATCCAAAACTCATCAGCATGATTCATTTCAGAAGAATAAACCAAATTATTCTCATTCAACTGATTTGAAGTTGAATCATTCATTGTTTCGATTCAGAAGTGTAGATCGAAGAAGAAGAAGAAGAAGAACGGGGGAGCTTATTACGTTGAATTCAATGCAGATCAATAATGAAGAAAAACACGAACAGAGGAGAATGACGAATTTTATTAGGTTGAAGAAGAAGAAGAACGAAAACGCGAAAAGAGAACAAGATTTACGTTAAGAAAGATTTACGTTGAGAAAGGTTTATCATACAGTAAAAGATTTACGTTATATGAGGTGCATGTATAACAAATATATAAGAGAGTTAGAGAGGCACATTTAATTAAAGTTATTTAGATAGCTTGGATGAAAAAATTATATGAATATAGAGTTTTTTTATTAATATAATATAATAATTTATGTAATGATGGTTAGCTGCATACATCTAACCGAAAACACAAGACAAATTAACTATATTATTACATGCAAATGTTTGATAATAAAAGAAAATCAACTAAAAATAGTTATAATTTATTTTATTTAGTATTCATTAATTATTATAATAATTAATAAATATTA
>NC_029793.2:44247940-44261808 GCF_000816755.2 Arachis ipaensis | reverse complement strand
TTAATAATACAGGCATGATAATATAACATTCAAAGGCGTGTTTGCAAATTTGATTTTAGAAAATTTTAAAAGAAATTTTAAAGTAGTAGAAAAATATCTTAGAGAATTAAACCTTATTTATGAATTTTATTATTCGTTCGGAAGGTGAGGTTTAAAAGATTTTTTGTTAACCCTCCAAGATCTTTTAAATTTGTCATTATAAAGTTTCCTAATTAAAAAGTTTCTTTTTATTTTAATTTAATTTACACTTTTTTCCTGATAAATTATTGTCTTAAATTTTATCAATATTTACTTTCTAATGCATAATAATATTCTAATAAATGACTAATGAGTAATAACTCAAATGGCATAAACTCCCCATATTCAATTAAGAGGTTGTGAGTTCGAGTCTTCTATCTTTTTAAATTGGCCAATGAGCTATAGCTCAAATGGCATAATCTCTCCATACTCAATTAAGAGGTTGCGGGTTCGAGTCTCATATCTTTGGTAAAAAAAAAAAAATCTAATAAATGATGAAATTTTAAAAATATATAATAGACTCACGAAATCTCTCTTTCTTACTTATTTTAAATTCATGACCATCAAGAAGAGTTTAAAAACCTTAAAGCATCCATTTATTTTCTTTTATTCCTCCTCCAAAATCTTCTATTTCCTTTCCTTAACCCGCAACTCGAGTACACACGCTAAAAGTATTGTCTCGTTTTTAAGTTAGTTTTTGAGTTTCAATACTCAAATTTTAATAGTTTTATTTCCTTATGCGTAATTCAAACTTAGGTAATGCTACAGACGACAGAGACCATAACTAAACCTTATTGACATAATAATTATATAGTTAAAATCGACATATGATCGAAATAACTATAAAATTACATAAAGTCTACTAAATATTATTGACATAATAATTATATAGTTAAAATCGACATATGATCGAAATAACTATAAAATTACATAAAGTATGATAATTTAAATTGACATAATAATTATATAGTTAAAATCGACATATAATCGAAATAACTATAAGATTACATAAAGTATGATAATTTAAACAAAAACTCAAAATATTATTTGTCATGATACTATTTTTTTTAAAAGTTTAAATTGATAAAAGAAAATAATATATTTCTAATATTTTTTTCTCAAGTAGAAAAGAATGCTTATATAAAAATTAAGCAAACTTAAAAAAAATTCTTACTTGAAGGGTAGTGTTATAGATATAACTATTCATGTTATCTTCTCTTATCAGTTTAAACTTTTAAAAAAAGTTGTATCATGACATAGTATCAGAATTCTATATCCAAAAAATCTGGAATTCGATCCTGTTGAACCTAAAAAATGGAAAAAAAAAATATATAAGATAAAAGAAAAAAAAATCTATGTAAAAATTAAGTAAATTAAACGCAAAGGAAGCTCTTGTTTAAAAAAAAAAGTGTTAGAGATATAACTATTTATGTTACCTTCTTCTATCAATTTAAACTTTTAAAAAAGTGATTTTTTGATACTATTTGAATATACACTGACTTAAATGTCGAAATGTATTTAACATATATACTTGCTTCATTGCGTTGAAGACAAATTTGAGATATTATTCAATGGAGCAAATGTCTTAGATACACTTCTATTGAAGTTCACATACACCAAAATAATATTTATATGAAATTCTTAAAATCTCTAATACTTAGACATTAAATAGACAACAGATATACATAAGAGTCATAGAGAGAAGGGATGTTGAGAGCAATGGATAGTTTCATACCTTGGCCCACTACTTAAGTCAAGCCCAAAGTAAGTGAAGTCCAATCAACATATAAGGGCTTGTTCGACACCTACCCGACCTTGTCAAGGTCGGACGCAACGACATTATCCTAGCCCTACTTGTCCGAATTAGTAATTAACTCCTACAACCTCTTTTATTAATCTAGAAAGGAGATCTTAATAAACTCCCTACCAAACGGGAGTAACCAACCCACCACCAAAGGTGGGACTACTCAAAACGTGGTTATTGACTTTACATCTATAGTTATAAATACCCTGACACCGTCAGGTATACTTCGAACCTAATTTACTAAAAATTTGCTTAAACCTTTGCTAAGCATCAGAGTCTCTTGCAGGTACCACTCCGTATCTCTACTCACAAGTAACTCGGACGGATTCATCCTCGCCGGAGAATACGTCGGATAAATCACCCAAAGGCGTTTGGACCTCATGTTCAAGCCCAAATCAATCCAGTTTTAGGTAACTCTCAAAACATTAGCGCTGTTGCAGGGGACCTGAAAGTCTATACCCAATCATGGCAGATGACCATCTCGAAGATGGACATATGGCATCCGAGTCCGAGCCAGAACATCACAACGACAATCGTGTAATAGTGATACCTCCACAACAAGATAGAGCGGACAGTTCTAATGGGGAGGGAACTTCACGAGACCCTCAACCAAGAAGGGCAAACTCAGAAATTCATTTACCTGAGGACATGGTGAATCAAAATCTGGCAGAACTTTTGGGATTGGTACATGGACACCATTTTTCGGTTGGAGCAGCTTGAGATGAAATTAGAGCGACAACAAGAATCTGAACGAGCTCTAAAAAGGAAGGTATGATGATGAAGGGATTTGGAAGAAAAACTCAAGAAATTAGAGAACGTTCTTCGAGGTCGAAAAACCCATGCGGACCGGGAAGAAATCCTCTTTGGAGGTGAAGATCCATTCATAGAAGAGATCATGAGAGATAGAATTTTTAAAAACTCTAAAATCCCAAACATGGACCTATGTGATGGAACGACCAACTCGAGACACCATCTAAGGAACTTTAAAAGTTGAATGTACTTGGCCGACGCATTGGATGCAACTTGGTGCAAAATTTTCCGACAACGCTAACCAAGGCGGCAATGAAGTGGTTTGACAGTCTACCACCCAGGTCTATAACTTGTTTTGACGACCTTGCAAGGAGTTTTCTTACTTGATTCTCCACCAGAAAGACAAGGCCAAATATGCTCCAAGCCTCCTCGAGGTCAAGCAAGAGGTTGGAAAAACTCTCTGAGCTTACATGAAAATATTCAATAAAGCCTACTTGAAAATTCAAAACTTGCCTACAGAGAAGTCATAATGGGGAGTTAATGGCCTCAAAGAAGGCCCATTCTCCCAGTCCATATTGAAAAGGCACCTGACCTCCTTATACGAGGTGCAAAAGCAAGACGAAAAGTACATCAACATGGAAGAGAATGCCCAACTAAGAGAACTTGCTGCCTCGAGGCAAAACTCTCACTACTGGGCTCGAGATAAAGAGAAAGAAGTAAAGAAAAAAGATGAATACAACTCAGATAAGTCTCGAAGGTATCACAACTACACCCCACTACGAGTTTTCCTTATTGACATTTACAGGGAGATTTACCATACCGAGAAGCTTCCACCTCCTCGGCCCATCAAAAACAAAAAAGGTAGAAGCCGGATAGAATATTGTGAATACCATAAGATATACAAACATTCTACAAATAATTTCTGTGATTTAAAAAATGTGATAGAAAAATTGGCCAGGGAAGGTCGATTGGAAAGATACTTGGCAGAAAGATCGGATGATCAAGGAAAAAGAAAAAGAAAGGAAGAAGACAGGAGTCGACGAGATCGGCCACCATGAATTCCTAATAGATACATTCACTTGACTGCCGAAGGATCCGTAGGAGGAGGAATAACTAAATCCTCTCGCAAATAGCATTTGGAAAAAGTCTATCAAGTTGCGGAGAAGGTTGAAGCCCCGAACTTGCCTACTATTTTCTTCACAAAAGAAGATGCTCAAGGGGTAACCCCGGGGCACGATGACCTTGTTATTATCACAATGATACTTGCTAATACAAACCTCTACAGAACTCTGGTAGATGAAGGAAGTTCGGCCGAAATCCTATTTAAACTACTTTCGACAAACTGGGGTTAGAAGAAAAGGAACTAAGGGCATATCCAGATGCTCTTTTTTGGTTGGGAAATATCCCAATCCGACCTCTTGGCTTCATTCCACTATACACCACTTTTGGTAAAGGTATAAATTCAAGAACCTTGAGTATATATTATATAGTGGTAGATGTAGTATCAGCATACAATGCTCTAATAGGTCAGACAACGCTAAACTGCCTTGCTACAGTAGTCTCTACTCCTCATCTTTGCATGAAATTCTTGACCACCGAGGGAATAGCCACTGTGAGAGGATATTAGAAATTGAAAAAAATATGCTACAATGAAAGCCTAAACCTACAAGGCTGCACAAAGGGGAAAGAGGTCAATACCATTGAACTCAGCGGTGTCCGAATTCAAGAAGAGTTGATACCACAACCCGACAAAAAGACTGAGGAGGTTTAGATCGGAGATCAAGTCGGAAAAATAACAAATGTGGGAGCTAACTTGGATAAAGAGTTAAAAGTATATCTCGTCAAGCTTCTACGGAAAAATTTCGACCTCTTCGCGCAAGGTCTCTAATATACTCAAAATACATCCCGACCTCATGAGTCACAAGCTTGTCGTTTACCCGGGCTCACGACCTGTCCAACAAAAATGACGAAAGCTCTGACTTGAAAGGGCACAAGTCGTTGAAGAACAAGTCCAAGCATTATTAGGAGCTGAGTTCATAAGGGAAGTGAAATACCCATTTTGGCTAGCCAATGTAGTGCTCGTGAAGAAACAAAATGGGAAGTGGAGAATGTGTGTCAACTACACTGACCTCAATAAAGTTTGTCCCAAGGATCCTTACCCTCTTCCCAGCATAGACGCTCTGGTAGATTCGGCTTTAGGCTACAAGTACTTATCATTCATGGACGCATATTCAGGATACAATCAAATCCCAATGTATAAGCGAGATCAAGAAAAGATTTATTTTATTATTCCTAGAGCAAATTATTGTTACTTGGTAATGTCTTTCAGATTAAAGAACGCTGGAGCCACGTATCAACGATTAATAAACAAGGTGTTTTCATCACACCTCGGGAAGTTATTGGAAGTCTACGTGGATGACATGCTTATCAAGACAAAAGAAGAAACCAATCTATTGTCCAACTTAGCATAACTATTTAACATAATAAGGCAGCACGGGATGAGACTAAATCCCTCTTCTTGCGATTTATGCTCACTCAAAGAGGCATTGAAGCCAACCCGGATAAATGCAAAGTAATACTTTAGATGAAAAACCCGATCTATCTGAAGGAAGTTCAGCAACTAAATGGCAAGTTGGAAGCTCTATCCAGATAGCTAGCAAGATTTGCTCTAAAATCTTTACCTCTATTTTTAATACTTAAGAAGGGATGCTAATTTGAGTGGACTCAGGAATGTGAGCAAGCTTTTCAAGACTTCAAAAAATTTTTGAGCCAGCCACCAATTTTTACCTGACTTGAAAAAGGAGAGGATCTCATACTATACTTAGTAGTAGTAAGCAAAGACATAGCCTCTACCCTCGTCTAAGAAGACATGAACGCACAACAACCTATCTACTTTACCAGAAAACCCTTAGAAGGGGCAGAACTAAACTTTCTAAAAGTAGAAAAGTTCGTATATGCCCTCGTCCTTGCCTCTAGAAGATTTCGACCTTATTGGTGTGCGAAATTGAACTCGCACAACTTCATCGGTAAGTACACCAGATCGTCCAAGTAATATCTCAGGTGAGTAAAGGTCGATCCCACGAGGATTGTTGGATTGAGCAAGCAATGGTTATCCTACAGATCTTAGTTAGGCGAAGAGAAATATAGTGGTTGTTGTTGTGGGCACATAAAACAAAATAGTAAAGAAAGCAATAAAAAACTGATGCAGAAGCAATAATGAGAAATCAGTTAAGGCTTTGAAGATGCTTTATCTTTCTGGGTTAATACTTCTTATCAACTACTTTAACAATGAATGATTCATTCTATGGCAAAGCTGTAAGTGATTAACGCCATTGGTCATGGTCAATTAATCTCCTCTAATTCATATCAAACACCATTGTCAATGGTGTTTTAATATGAATGAGGATGAAGCGCACGCAATTCACTCTCCTTTGATCCTACTTAAAGTGCCATGAACAAGGTCAGATCTTTCAGATCGGAGAATGAAGCTCAATATTATAGCCTTAGCGCCACAAAAACCTCATTACCCAAAACTAATGAGATTTTATGTCACATATCCCAATTAACCCAGATAATTTGTTGGTTTAGGTGATGTATTCTCAAACTTTAGCTCAATACTATTCGAGTCAGGATTCGCAAGAACTCATGTAAAATAAGGAGTCATACTCTCGTTCCACCCCAGATTCATTAAGATGAAGAATGATAATACATCATAGAATAGAATCAAACATATATTAAAGGAGAAAAGTAATAATATTAATCCATAGGACAAGCAGAGCTCCTAACCTTAATCTAGGAGGTTTAGTTGCTCATAATTTACAAAAAAAAATAGAGAAGATCTGTCTACTGGCGCGTGTCCCTAATCCTAAGTGATCTCCTCTTTAAATAGCCAAATACTAACCCTAGAAATGTTAATTTTAAATTAGAAGTTACAAAGAGAAGACTAGATAAGCTAAAGAGTGCTGAAATCCACTTTGGACCCACATTGGTGATTACTTCGTATGCCTGCCATTCAACTTGGACTTCTTGGCATTGAACGCCCATTAGGGAGGGTGAGCGTGCTGCTTCCTTGCTCCCTAGGTGGTGTTAAACGCCAGCTTTGGGCGTTCAATGCTGGGCTTACTCCTCTTTGGGCGTTGAACTCCAGTCTTGGGCGTTCAACGCTAGAGGATGGTCCTTCTTGGGCGTGGAACTCCAGATGTGGATGTTCAATGCCAGTTTTGGCAATTATTCTGGATAAGATGTATAGACTACTATATATTTCTGGAAAGTTTTGGAAGTTAGCTTTCCAACACTGTTGAGACCGTATCAATTGGATCTCTGTAGCTCAAGATATGCTCGTTGGAATACATAGAGGTCAGGATTTGACAGCATCTGCTATCCTTTCTTTGTCTCTGAACAGGATCTTGCCAAATTCGCCTAAAAATCCCCTGAAATTATAGAAAATATAAAAACTCAAAGTAGCATCCAAAAGATAAATTTTTCACTAAAACATACTAAAACTTACTAAAATATAAATAAAATATAATTAAAATGCTAAGAAAATGCAATGAAAAAGTGTATAAGATATTCACTTATCACTTATTTTCAAGCTCATACCATAAAAATCCGAACTAACTAACCCATGAAGCATATCCTCCAAAAGACAGATATCGCGGGTCGAATGCTATAATGGGCTGTAGAATTGTCTGAGTTCGACCTCAAATACAAAACTCATACAGCAATTAAATCAAAATATTTGGCCGACTTTCTAGGCGAATAGACAGGATTTCAAGGGGACTCTACAGCCTGGCATCTATGTTTAGATAGATCGTCAAATAAAGCTAGAAGTAGAGCAGGACCTGTACTTGAAAATGAAGAAGGAACTCGGATAGAGCTCTCGCTAAAATTTGAGTTTCTAGCTTCCAACAAACCAGGCAGAATATGAAGTCCTACTTGTTGGCTTGAGGCTAGCCAAAAAAGTTGGGGCAGCAAAAATCATAGTGTTTAGCGACTCTCAGGTAATAACTTCTCAGATAAAGGAAACTTACCCAGCCAAATATCCCAACATGAAGAAGTACTTAGAAGAAACACTAGAACAATTAGCTCAATTCCAGGAAGCAGAGGTCAGGCACATAACTCGGAATTAAACAGTCAAGTTGATGCTCTCTTTAAATTGGCCAACACCAAGCCAAGGAGCAATAATAAATGTCTAATTTAGGAAACTCTCCACACCCCATCAATGATCTAAGAAGTCGACAGGTCGGACGTGCTGACAGTCACAAACCTGAATTTGGGTTGGATGACTCCCATTATCAAATACCTCAAATTCGATGTCCTCCTTGAAAAGGAAAAAAAGGTGAGGAGACTCATAAGGGACGCACAAAACTATAGTTTGTTCATAATGTACTCTATAGAAGAGGAGTCTCCACAGCCTTACTAAAGTGTGTTCCAACCTCGTTGACAGAAGAAATCTTAGAAGAAGTCTATAGTAGAATTTATAAAAATCACTTGGGAGCTAGATCACTAGCTAAGAAAGTCTTGAGAGCAGGCTTTTACTGACTGATCTTAGAAAAGGAAGCAGCCAACTTTGTTAAGAGATGTCAGCCCTACCAAAAATATGCCTATTTCTATGTGGCGCCACCAGAAGAGCTTATCAGAATCATCTCACCTTGGCCATTCGCAAAATAGGGCCTGGATCTACTCGAACCATTGTCTCAAGCACCTGGACAGGTGAAATACCTCATAGTCAGTATTGATTATTTTACTAAGTCGATTGAGGCAGAACCGCTAGCAACTATCACGGCCCAAAGAAGTCAGAAACTCCTCTACAAGAACATTGTTACCCGGTTTGGCATCCCATACTCGATCATCACAGACAATGGTAGCCATTTTATCAACTCAACCTTCAGAATTTTGGTGGAAAACCTCAAGATTAAGCATCAATTCACATCGGTAGAGCATCCTCAGGCCAATGGACACGCAGAAGCTGCGAATAAAGTCATACTGGCTGGGCTCAAGCGAAGACTACAAGATGCAAATGGTGCATGGGACGAAGAGCTTTCGCAAGTATTGTGAGCATATCAAACAATGCCTCATTCAACAATTGGGGAATCTCCATTTCGACTTGCTTATGGCATAGAAGCAATGATTTTCATAGAGGTTAATGAAGAAAGTCCAATGGTTAGATTCCACAATGAAGTAAGAAACATCCAAGGTCAAATGGAAGAACTCGATCTCCTTCCAAAACTCCGAGATCAAGCTCGGATAAGGGAGGATGCATTGAAACAAACAACGACTACAAGGTAGAATAAAAAAATTCATCAGAATAAATTTCATCATCAACGACCTCATACTGATCCGAAATGATATCGACGTACATAAGTCGGACAAAGAAAAGCTGGCTGCAAACTACAAAGGACCTTACAAGATCATTGAAGTCTTGGAAAAGGGTTACTTCAAAGTGTCCGACCTATAAGGGAACGAAATCCCAAGGCCGTGGCACGCATGTAACATAAAAAGGTACTACAGTTAGAAAGCAAACCTTGTTCCCTGATATACTTTTTTTCCAACTTCATGATTTTTTCCCGAAAAGGATTTTTTTAGAGGGGGTTTTAACGAGACATCATAACAAGGACTAGGAATTAGACATAAAGAAAACTCTTAGTAGCAAATAACACCTGTAAATTATTTCTATTAATAAAAATTCATCCTTTATTCTATTGATTGTCCTACCACACACTAATTTAAGCTCGAAAAAGCACAAAAATAATTGTCCGACTTAGATGGTCGGCAAGATGAAGCGACAAGGTCTAAATTAGTGTAAAAAATTATATAAGCAAATCTTGGCCTAACCTCATTAAGCTACTTAAAAGAAACTTAGTAAAAGAGGCGAGCCCAAAATGAATCACAAAAGTAACTTGATATAACCGACCATTTAAAGTGAGCACCTAGCTAACGGAATTTCCCGACTAAGGGAACACATAATCTCGAACTCGTAAAGGATCATTACAAAATAATAATCCAAATAAATTCCCGACATCCGTAGGTCGAACATGTTATTCGACCTCTTAGGAAAACCTGAATAAATCAGTTTAAACAGAGAGTCATCAATAACCTTGTTCAAATTTTTCACTATAAAAAGCTTAAAGTAGTTACAACAATACAGATAATTCAAGCAAAGATGTTTAGAAGATATTTGTTAAATCAAAATAAGTGCTACCACAAAATAAATTGTGGAAAAAGTTTTTAAGAGCCCAAACAAAGACAAAATATCCAACTACAATTATTAAAAATATAAATTATTTAAAGACCCACAAGCTGGGCCATATAATACCAAAAAGTTTGAGAAAAAGCAACTAAGAAGGATCCTATTCATCAACGATCACATTAGCTATCTCTTTAGCTTGGGTCCTTGGGAGAGTCTCGGCAATAGGGTCTGAAGAGGAAGGAGGGTCTTCATCCATTCGAGTTGGGAAGCTCTGGGAGGTTTTCAAAGCTCGGGCACTTGATGTCTTTAGATCTCCAGAAGGAAGGTCATCATCTGTAGGAGGGACAATCCTCCCGTCAACCACAACCTTATCGAGGTCGATAGGAGAGAGGTCCATCTCGGGAGCTAGAACTCGAAACTGAGCTTTCAGATTCTTGGTCATTTCATCCATACCTTGGGCAATTAACTCCTCTAGATTTGCTTACTTCTCCTTTAATCTGACAATCTCATCCTTCAAATCTAATTCCTCCCCAAACATACGGGTATAGCTTTCCTCAGCCTTCTTTTTCAGACCCTCTGCCATGACACAGATAACTTTAGATTGCTTCGCTTTCTCCCAAAATTTTAAAAGATCAACAGAAATAACTCCTTCTCCTTCTCCAACTCCTGCCTGGCCTCCTGCAAATATGCCACCTCAGCTTTTAGGTCAGTTAAAGTTCATTGAGTGGCACCAAAGGGAGTCTCCTAAAGCTATTTTAATAAGGCAGAACAAACCGTAGCCATCCATATACCTCCTCAAGCCAACACATGAAGATGATTTTTATGAAAACATCATCTATGCTTATAAAACTATGAGGAAGGATGTGTTTTTCATAGAAGGCCACAACATTGAAACCTTGGTCATATACACTGTTGGACTCAGAAGTCTTATGCTTTTTTGAACTTGGCTCGGAAAAAAGAGGCACAGAGGGGTCGTCTAAACAGTAAGAGGAGGAGAGGAAGGATCAAGAAGAACCTTAGTAGATTGAGAGGAACCCAAGTCCGACTTAGGGGAAGAGGATTGATCACCTGAATTGCCGGCCTTTTTCAATTGGATAGCTCAGACAACAGCATTCTTCTTGGCTTGACGCAAATCCTTCAAAGCGTTCGACCCACTAGTCATCCTTGCAACAAAACCAAACAAAAATTCCAAGTTATATAAACATAATAAATATCGACAAGAAGATATCTACAAAATGCAAAGAAGTACTGCCTAGCTTAGTATGGACACAGCTCGACTTTTCTATCAGAAATTTCTTGATGTCAAGGTTAGGAGCTCGGTCTTAACACTCTTGGAACAGGGCCACTACATACTACTCTACCTCGGCTAAATCCTCAAGATTGTATTTGATAATATTGGGGAACTCTTTCCAGTACAAACTAAAAATCGATTCACCTTTTTCATTCAGAAAGAAAGGTCAGACACCTTCTACAGATCAGATTTTGAAAAAATAATTTTTGAAATCATGAAAAGAATTGTAAAAAATGGAGAAAATTTTCCTTCCCTGAACAACTCGAAAAGAAATCAAGCCTTGTTTCTTGGAACTAAATGGCTTGGTAAGTTGAAATAGGTAAAAGAAGACTTTGGAAGATAAAGAAAGGTCAAGCTTGATCTCTCGACTTATTAGCTGATAAATTTTCATAAAACCCCAAGAATTGAGATGAAGTTGAGAAGGGACAACTTTGCAAAGATGAAGGATTTTGGATTCAAAATCCAAAAAAGGAAGACTCACCCGTAGCTTAGTAAACAAACACTCGTACATATACAGGAAATGACGCTCCGACTTCTCAAGTCGGGAAAAACAAATCTTATCCTCGGGGTTAGGAGCTATTATTTCATACTTACCCTCATCCTCCCAATCTTTGCATAACCTATATTGTCTAAGAAACGTCTCAACATATTCGTTATCGACTATGGGGACAACTGAAAGAACAGTAATATCTACCCAGTCTAAGTCAGACAAAATCTTAGAAGACATGTTGAGTATTACTGAATGAGACATCGAAAGCTATACCTACAAAACAGCAAAAAAAAAATTCCACTACAAGCCGGAATAATCGGGCTAAGCAATACAAATATTCAGACAGGTTCACAAGAGGTCGGGTCATCTTCAACAAAATGAAAAGAACTCTTTAGTTCTTAACCCCTCTCGCGAACACAGCAATCAATCCACATTACTAGAACTTGAAATGACGCCGTTATCAGAAGCAAAAACGGCACCATTTGGGAGCACAAAGTAAAGCCCCCGCATTCAACACACAAATTCATAACATAAGAATGACTTTCAAAAAAAGAAAAGATACTACTAACAGAACAACCAGAAAATATTACTACAAAAAAATCTCCAGATACTATCAAGAAATTATTTTTTCACACAAACATAAAAAAATAATAGCATCAGAAGCACAAATACCCAGCAAGAAACATGGGTGCAGAAAATAAAACAAGAAAGACAAGGCCAACCTTGATGGAGGATCGAACGAAGGAATGCACGTGACAGCAAAACACAAACGTTCCAAAAACCTTCAAGCAAGCACGAACAAAAATTCGAAGCAAAATTCAAGACTGATAAATCTTGAAAAGAAAATGGGGTCACGGTGAAATGTAAAGCCTTGAGAGAGAATGAAGTAAAAATTCCAAAAGAATAAGAGAAAAGAAGATAGAGAAAAGGGATTGGGCTTATATAAGACTCTAAGTGCAAAACGATAAATTCACCCTCTCCATTTAATGATGTGCACGGTTACCAAAGTCATTGCAAGAAACGTGAAAATGATTATGAAAAGACGCAACGTTTCTGATTCGTGAACACGTCGAATACCCTACCTAACTCCCTAAAAGACGGATTACCCGACGTGATGGATCAACACCATAATAAATTCAGCCAGATCTCCAAATCCTTAAGTCCGATCTGATGAAGTTCGGTCTCAAGTAGGAGCACTGTTCATACCTTGGCCCACTACTTAAGTCAGACCCATAGTAAGTGAAACCCAATCAACATTTAAGGGCTTGACTAACACCTACCTGACTTCGTAGAGGTCAGACACAATGACGTTATCTTAGCTCTACTTGCCCGAATCAGTAACTAACTCCTACAATCTCTCCTATTCATCTAGAAAGGAGATCTCAACAAACTCTCTACCAAAAGGGAGTAACTAACTCACTACCAAAGGTAGGACTATTCAAAAAGTGGTTATTGACTCTACATCGATCTACAGTTATAAATATCCTGACACCCTCAGGTATACTTCGAACCTAATCTACTTAAAACCTGCTTAAATCCTTGCTAACTTAAGCATAAGAATTCCTTGTAGGTACCACCCCCACCTCTAGTCACAAGCAACTCAGACAAATTCATCTTTGCTGGAGAAGATGTTGGACAAATCACCCAAAAATATTTGGACCTCACGTTCACGCTCAAATCAATTCAGTTTCAGGTAACCCTTGAAATAGATAAATTGTGAGTAATGGATAAATTGTGAATTTGTGATGGGAAAGTGGGATAATAATAACAAACAATACTAAAAAAATAATATCTAAAATTATTTTACAGAACATTAATATTTATAATTTTATATACATAATATTTGTAAGAGGAATGCTAGGGGCCAGCAACTTTTAGGATTTATAGCCATCAAATAGCCATCAATGAGGCTTTTAATAGTGTGAGATTAGTATGAGATTTCATCCAATGACTCACTCTTCTTTGCTGGTTACATGTTGTAAGTGATTTAATTAAATAATATAAGAATTTCTATGAACATACTTGTTGCCCCCAAAAAGTATTTGGCTTTTGTTTATTTAGATAAAAAGTTCTTTAATTTTCATTTTACATGATAACTAACAAATTTACGTTTCTTTGTATTTTTTTTTTCTAAGTTAAGAGTGAGTTTTGAATCTGAGACTTTTAGATGAAGAAAAAAGACTATATTATTTAAGTTATAACTAGTTAACTTACATTTTTGTGTATTACTAGGAAATAATGTGGCTATGAAATTTAGGATGCCAAAAAAATATATGCTTTGTATAATTTCTCCTCTTTACTAATTTTTTGACAGTTTTTTATTTTT
>NC_029793.2:44245946-44247838 GCF_000816755.2 Arachis ipaensis | reverse complement strand
TATTTTGAATTCAAATATCAAAATATCAAATTGAAAAAAAAAATACAAATCCCAAGTTTGTGTTTTGGTTCAAATTAAGAAAGAAAAAAATTATAAACTTATACAAATCCCAAGTTTTAAGCTTGTGTTTTGGTTCAAATTAAGGAAAAAAACATTTATTTTAATTTAGTAACATCTAAAAAATAGTTACAATGTAACATATATAGGAATTCGATCAAACTTAAAACTTTTAGAGCTTAAAGTAACAATTTGGATTCTTCATGAGGTTCTATCTTTAAGGGCTATATGTTAATAAAGGTGACAAATAGGTTAAAATTTGTCGGATCGGCCCACATAATTTAGTAAAAAAGATTAATTTGACTAAAAATTTGAGACCATTAAATTTAAAAAATTTGTCTAATTTGCACCATCTAATCTGTAGATTTTGGTGAATTTTATCAGGGCGGGGTGGGGTGTTTTATCACTCGAGAAATTTGACAAGCATGAACTGGTACTGGCATCTCTACCTCCTTCTAACGCTTATCTCTTTTCTTCCAGTCCTTGTCGCAGCGCAGTAGTGAGTAGGTGATCCAACACCAGAGATAAAAAAAAGACGCAGCAGATTCATATTTTTAGCGGGTTAGGCATTTTTTTTGTGAGGGCCGCTTTCTACAAACTTTTATGTTGTTATTGATTTACATGAGGATGAAGATGATAATTGAAAATTTTTTAAGTTATATTTTGGATTATGATTTATGTTTGATTGATTATAAACTTGAATATATTTAATTATATATTTTGGACAATGTTCGTTTTATTTTGGACAATGTTGGTTTATTTTATTATTTTGTTTCAAAAAACTTGGTTTATGATTATGTTTATTACATATTTATAATTATAAAGACTTTAATATTTGTAAATTTAGAAATTATAATTTTTTATGTCTTTAGAAATTATAAATTTATTGAAATGGTTGTGAAATTATATATATTATTTAATATTTAATGGTTTATGAAAAAAATTGGCAGGCTTGTCTTGCTAACCCACCAGCCTGCCGTTAGGCGAACAAAAAAGGAATTCAGGACCGCTTCACTAGGTAGGGCGGGACGAACCAACCTACCAGATGACGGGCTTTTAACGGGGTGAGGCAAGGGCAGGGCGGACTTTCGCGTTTGCCACCCCTATATGTTAGATTTCAAAATCAAAAGATCCGAGATGCATAGTTTTAATTTAATTCAAAGGCCAACGAATTAAAAGATAATTCTTAATAAATTTTAAAAAGTTGTTAAAACTACAAAAAAAAAATTTTGGAGCATAACAACCAATTTTAGTGACCAATAAATTGCAATCAATTAGGTTCTTTTACGACAAAAAAAAATATTGGTTGCTAAATCGGTCGCTAAATGATAAATTAGCGACTGATTTAGTGACCAATAATGAAATCATCCTAATTGGTTGCTAAATCGGTCGCTATTTTTAACCCAACAACCGATTTAGCCACCAAAACAAAAACTTAGGTTTTAGGGTCTTACAGTTGCTAAATTGATCATTATTTGGATTTAATGACCGATTTAGCGACCGATATAAAGCTAGGCTTAAAATGGTTGGTTGCTAAAACGGTTGTTAAGAGGTTGGGCGCTAAATCGTGATTAAGATAGCGACTGATTTAACAACCAACTAAAAAACATCATGTTATAAACAATTGGTTACTAAATCGATAGTTATTTCATATATTAGCAATCTACTTAACGACAAACATAAACTTGGACAAACCTAATTGGTCGCTAAATTAGTGACCAAAAAAAATATTGTTATCAAGTAATCCGTCGCAATTTTATATACAAATAATAAAAAGACCAACAAATTAGATATCAAAATAAATAAAAGAGAAAGAAACCTTATTTTTTATAACC
>NC_029793.2:44231433-44245034 GCF_000816755.2 Arachis ipaensis | reverse complement strand
CTCACTAACACTAACCTTAAATCTCACTAATTACTCTCCTCCAACGCCATTATTCCTCTCACTATTAAAAATTATCGGAATAACAACTGTTTTAGTGACTATTTTTTTTAAAAAATTGGTCGCTAAACCCCTAGCAAAATTAATCTTTCTTTTTAATATATACATAAATTTGAAAAAATATTGTTTGTCTTGAATTTAAACTAGAATACAAATTTTCGATTTTTGTTATTTTCAATTTTGATTTTTTTTATATCTTATTTAAATTCAAATGGCAGTATTTATGTTTTAATAAAACTTAAATTAAATTAAGAATATGAAATGTTAATAATCTATTGAAGAATAAACACTGTATTATGATTTATGTAAAATATATAAATAATAATGAATATTTTGTCATAAAAAATAACATTAAGAAGATTAAAAGTATTTATTATTAAAATTTGTTTGTATATACAAATTAAATAGATTTAAACACTCTAGACTTACAAGAGTATTCATGTCGTATATGCGACAGATACGAATACAACATGGATACATGTACGTACGTGCTTGCTAACATAGAGCTATACATAATCGTAAATTGATAATGATTATGAGTGGACCAGAGGAGATCGGAAAAAGCAGTGGATGAAGGGAATGGCTTGAATGATTTTGTTTGTAAGGGATGGAAGGAGTTGAGGGTAATCTCTTTAGAAGTGAAAAGTCAGCAGCTACATTAAATGGGCGTGTTTTATTATAGGGCTTCCTTTCACATATGATACCTGCGTTGCAGACACTTTATTTTTGTTTTCTGACTTTTAATTTGTCCTTGCACTTCTCTTTAGACCATACAAATTAAATTTGCACCTCCCTTCTTAATTTTTCTTATTTACGTTCACATGCTTGTTTGGATCCATAAACATACTGGAGTAGTGTTTATACTTTATACTAATTAGTCACAAAAAAATTAATTAAAGAATGAAGGACTAGCGTCAAATTTCACAAAATTTAATAAGAACAAAGATCCTCAAATTTAAATTGAATATCTTTAGTTGTTGACTTGACCAAGTTTATATGGGAGCTACTTTAGTTTCTGACCAGATTTATGTATTGTCATTGTTATTGTGGCGTGTGTATGTGTAGATTATTAATTAAGTTAATATTCGTCACATATATAATTATTTATATGTACTTTTTTATTAACTTAAATTTAAAAAAAAAATATCATATGTTAGGATCTTTAAAACTAAAAATTTTAGAGTTCGATTTTTATTATTGAATTTTTTTAAAAAAAAATTAGTATAAATTAAATTTAAAAAATTTATACAAAAATTTATACAAATTCAAAAAAAATTCTTATATAAAAACATATATTAGAGATATAATCATTTATGATATCTTTTTATCCACTTAAGTTTTCAAAAGAAATAATATAACTATAATATTCACGTTGTTTGATTACTGTTGTATGTAATAAAAGGAAAAAAGTTATATCTGATTACTCATTTTGCACTCAATTAGACTAAATTTAACATAAATTTAAGGTGAAAACTCATCAGGTGCAGTGCAGTCGACTTTACGTGAAGTTGATAGCCAAAAGTCGTTAGATGATTTGATTGATTTAATTAAATTTTCATCCAATAACTCTCAGCTATCAACTTCATCTGAAGTCGACTGCAACTTGAGTTTTTACCTAAATTTAATGATAATTTCGTTAGGTGAAACGTGACAAAACGTTTGCTACCAAAACCGTTTGTTCTAAGGCTTCTCTTCTCCTTCTCCATCGATCTTTGAACTCAGTAACAGCCCCACATAGGCATAATATGCCAATGGTGAGCGGATAACAAAGTGATGAGATTTTTCAATGAGAAATACTAGAGGTCAATATAATTTATTATTTTTTGCTATTACTTTGAGTTAATAATCCAATTTTTTTAGCTTAATAATTAATCTAACAACGTATGTTTAATTTAAACTTTTAACTGACCAAAGATAACAAATTTTGCTAATCTTTTAATATTTTTGCTTTTTCAATTTCAAAAACTAATCGATTCATTTAAACAAAGTTTAATTTAGAAACCAAATTAACTTACACTTGAAATTTCAAGGATGAATTTATACATTTACTCCATTTACACATATTGCTTAGCATCTCCGTACGGAACAAGTTGCATTTATACTTAAAATGTTAAGTAACCAACATTTTTTCTTTTCTTGCATTAATTGATGATGAATTATATGATAAAGAGGTAAGTTTACAGATCTTTTTTTTATGGGATGAAAGAGAGATTGAAAAAATTAGGATCCACATTTTAAACAATAATAAAATATTAAAAATAACTATAAAAAGAATTTAAATTCTATCTATATAACTTTAATCTGTATAGTAGAGTGTCCCTTTAATCCATTTTTTTAGATGACTATTTATGCAGTTAATATAAAAAATAATTATTTTTACTAACGAAAAATTAAGTAATTAAATGTACGTATAAAACTCCTTTATACTATATCAAAATTAAATTTCCAAACTAAACCCATACAAAGAGCACACATAGTCTTAGGCTGGGTTTGGTAAAGCTTTTTGAAGAGGTGCACAAGTACCTCATTTTGCGTTTGGTAAATTAAAAAGCCCAAGTACTTGTGCTTGCGGCTTTTAAAAGTTAGGGGTACTTTTGAAAGCATCTAAGAGGGAGCTTTTCAAAGTTGGCCTGTGCTTATCAAAATTAAAAAAAATCTAATATAATAAATATTTAAAATGACAATTATTAATTATTAACAAGACAAACAAAAGAAGAAAAAAAAAATCTATAAAAAAAAATTAAATAAATCTAAAAAAAAACATTTATTAAAAAAGATGTGTTAAAAATATAATATAATCATTCATGTTGTCTTTTTTTATTAGCTTAAATTTTTTAAAAAAATAATTTTACGACAAAATTTAATTGACATAATCGTGTACGTATAATACGCAATAACATGTTAAAGAGGAAAACAAGGCAACAGACCTAATCCTGATATAACAATGCTACCGTATAATAAACAAAATTTATTATTTTTATTAATATTAATAAAAATTATTTATTCTCTAGTATTTTCATCCTGGTATATGGTGCATTAGCAGTGATTAAGAGTAAAACATTATTGGGGAATATAATAATAATATTTGTGTTCAAGATGAGAAAAAATGTAAAATTAATTGTATGTCAAATTACATTCCTTGGTTTGTTTAATAATTGTTTGCGTGACCACATGCCTTAATTTTCTTTTTTAATGAAAAAAAGTTCTTCCCAACATTTTGCATTTGTGCTTTCATGAGGGAGAATAATTTCTTCAACAAAAAGAGAAAATGTTTCGTCATTTTGGCAATAATGGTCGGAGACTCAGAGGTACCACATGCACAGATGCAAAATAAAATTAAAGTTTATTTTTTTACAGTAACTTCCTTTCTTTTATTTAAATTTCATTTTATTGTTTTATTTTCTGAGTCTTATTGAACTTTTTGCTGAAACCTTGAAGAAGCAGGTACTAACGTTATTATAGGGTCGATGATTATTGTTTTGTTTTTCACAATATTTCTTCTCGGACAAGTAAAAAATAAATTTATTGTTGGCCAATAAATTATTCTCAACACAAAATGAAATTCGAATTCCGACCCTTAAACAAACAAATGAATAGCTAACCACTGGAGCATAGCATTATTGTTAAGTTTGATAGGTTGTTAGTCGTTGTTACATTATAATTACTTATTACCCGATTTATTTGGGTTTTAACCACTCAAAATAAAATAAAATAATATAGTTTTAATGTGCAGAGATTCTTGCAACACTATTCTTCTGTGAGCAAGCTAAGCGAAAGAAAAAGCTTAAGAACTTTGTCCAGATTAGATTACTACACTTCCAAGGTCAGAAACTTTGCAGAGAAACCCATGTGCTTCAAAACAAACATATGCAACCAAAGCTTCCAAAATAGTGGAGGGGGAACCAAAACCTATCTACAGTTGACTCTCTCATACATAAGCTACTTTATTATTAAAATTCACTAGACCTAACTAATTTAGTTATAAAATCTTAATTCCATAATTAATAAGTGAATATTTTATAAAGTTAATAACATTCATTTGCTTTCAGAACAAAGCTCTCATGGTGCATGGCTGGCCTAATAGGAGTTTAACACAAAATAAAATGCTACCTCCAATGTATTAATATATATAGTAGCTAGGGTTTATATATGTTTAATTAATTAATTAGCCCTAGTGTATAATGTTATTGCCCAAACCTATTATATAAGAAAATGTGAGGCCCAACTGGCACTCGATTGGAAGAATTCAAACGTATTATCGCATGTATAATAGATACGTTGAAAATGAAGTCCTTCAATTTAACAATTTAATTCCTTATTATTTAATTGGATCATCAACCCTACTTTGATTTCTTATTTATTAATTTTGTCGCATGCAATAACGATTATTAATGTATATAGATCGTGCGGTTTCAATAATCCTTCTAACAAAGAATACTGTAGCAAACAAGAAATTACACAACCCTGTCATCTTCTTTGTGATTTTAGTGGGGGCATCATTTTGAATTAGGGTTGCATTGTTCCATCACTTTCTGTTTTTGGTTTATTAGCACCTTTTTTAGTATTCGGACCTTATTATTAGTGATAGATAATGCTATGTAAACATAAAAAATATCTATTAAACTAATTTAATGATTGATTTTTTATATACACCTAATATATTTTTTTTTCTCAAAGATAGATATTATTTTATTATTATAAAATAATAATATTTTCATAAAGAAGTATAAAAGAAGTTGGATATTCCCAATTATCACCAAATATGATTGGAAGACAAATAGCTTAAGAAAGAGTAAAATAAGAATAAAGAGAAATCATTAGCATTCATCAGATATGGCTAATTGGCTATTGAGTTCACGCACTAGACTGCTGGCTTCCGGCGCTAGGCTTATTAGCTTCTCAAAGACACACCTATCCCTCGCTTTTCAAGTGCTCCAACACAGCGCCGCGATAAAGAGGATATTTTGTCTACCTTCGATTTGAGACGTTGTCCAAGATAAGGCTCGTTGCCACCAATTGATGAAGGTCTCCTCTTCTCTCTGCCATAAGTCAGGGGTTATTAAGTTTAGACTCCAGATTATTGAAGACAGAGGGCATTGGAACAAGGCATGAGAAATTGATTCATCTTTCAGCATGCATCTTGGGCAAGTGGCGGGGGTGGATGCAAACCGACTATAGATTTGTTGCAAAACCGGAAGCTTTTCATGAAGACTCTTCCATAAAAGAATCTTAATTTTATGAGGTAATTTCAATTTCCAAATGCTATTCCATACTCTGTTGTTCTGTATGTTCTGAGGCATCAATGAAGTAGGAGAATGAAAGAACCCATAAGCAACTTTGTATCCTGACCCAACTTCGTATATACCAGATTTTGTCCAGCACCAATTAACTTCATCCTCCTCCTCTATTGGTTTGATGGAAAAATTTTTATTGCATATATCAACTGGAAAAATTGACTCAATCAGGTTTCTGTTCCAGCTTCTATCAGGATTTAGTAGCGCACTAACATAATACACTTGCAGATTCGGTGGGATTGTCACTGCAGCTTGAGGGACATTAAAGGGTAATGGTGGTGGGAGCCAGGGATCATGGAAGATGCGGACATTAGCACCAGAGCCTATTTTCCATAACAAGTCTCTCTCAATCACCTTGTGGCCTTCAAGAACACTTCTCCAGCCCCACGACGGTATGCTTCCTATCTCTGCATGTAAGAAATCTGTATATCTGAAATATTTAGCTTTGAGCATTCTTGACAGTGTAGAATTAGGGTATTTCATTAGACGCCAACATTGCTTGTCCAATAAGGCCAAATTTTGTGCCTTGAGATCTTTGATCCCCAACCCTCCATCTTTCTTCGGTCTCGTCATTGTGTCCCATTTAATCCAAACTATTCTTCGTTTTGCACCTTTTTGACCCCACCAAAATTGCGAGAGCATGCTATGAATCTCAGTTAACAGCGTGTCCGGAATTTTGAAACAAGAGAGTGTGTAAATAGGAATCGCTTCCTCCACCGCTCTCAATAGCGTGTGCCTGCCACCTGAGGATAATAAACTTCTTTTCCAACCCATAATCCTCTTCTGAACTTTATCCTTGATAGCTCCAATGGTTGCTTTCTTTGATTTCTGAACTATGGAGGGCAGCCCCAAGTATTTGTCTTGGGCTCCAATATGTTAATTATTTAGTGTCTACGCAATTGCTAGTCTTGTGTTCTGAGGTGTGTTGTGACTGAAAAAGATGGCCGACTTGTTCAAATTGACTTTTTGCCCACTGAAGCCTTCGTAGATCTCTAGTAATTCCAAAATGCTTTGGCTTGTATTAGGTGAGCCCTTGCAAAAAAGAATTGAATCATCAGCAAACAAAAGGTGATTAACTGTTTGGCATCTCTGATTAACTTGAACTCCTTGAATTAATCTATTTTGCTCTGCCTTGTGTAGCAAGAAGGAAAGCCCTTCCGCACAAAAAAGAAATAGATATGGAGATAGGGGGTCACTCTGTCGGATGCCCCTATTTGGCCTAAAGTAGCCAAAAGGTTGCCCTTCCACAATAATAGAGTAAGAAGCAGTCGTTACCAATTCCTTAGTCTAGTTAATCCATTTAGCATCAAAGCCCAGCTTTTCCATGATGTACCATAAGAAGAGCCATTCAACCCTATCATAAGCCTTGCTCATATCTAGTTTAATAGCCATCTCGTGATCTGCTCCACTTCTCTTGTTTTTTAAATAGTGCATACATTCGTGGGCAATTAGAATATTATATGAAATGAGTCTACCTTTGAGAAAAGCACTCTGATTTGGGCTTATGATTTTATCCATAATACCTTGTAGTTGGTGCACCATAACTTTAGAAATACTTTTATACATAACTGAGGATAAACTAATCGGTCGTACTTGAGTCATGTCACTGGCATCTGGCACCTTTGGAATCAAACAAATTTGAGTATGGTTGAAGCTTTTTAGAATTCTACCATTGTGAAAGAAACTTCGCACTGCCTTAAAAACGTCACCTCCAACTATATCCTAGAAAAAGTGAAAAAACTTAGCTGTAAACCCGTCATCACCAGGAGCACTCTGAGCATAAACACTGAACGTAGCTCTTTTGACCTCGTCCATAGTTATCGGCCTTTGGAGCCTACGGTTCATGGAAGCTATAACCTTAGGCTCCAAATCCTCTAAATATGGATTCGGATCAACCAAACAAGAAGAAGTAAAAATATCGCAAAAGTAGTCTTCAACTACCTTTGCAATATCCTCCGGTTTCGATGCAATCTCATTGTTCCTTCCAACTAATCTTAAATTCTGTTCTTTCGCACCCTTGATTGAAATTTCTGGTGAAAGAATCTGGTGTTCTGATCTCCTTCTTTTAGCCATTTGACTCTAGATTTTTCTCTCCAATAGCTCTCTTCTTTCATATATGCTAGCTCCAACTTCTTTTCCAATCTGGTAATCTCCTCTCCCCCATTGATTCCAGCCACCCGCAGCTCCTCTAGGCTAGCTTAAAGGTCCTCAATTTCTTTCCGAGAGTTTGCTTTGTGAGTTATCTGCCATTGAACTAATCTATGTCTACATTCTTTTAACTTTTGGGCCAAGGAGAACATAGCCGAGCCTACTACTTCCATTTTCCACATTTCGCTGACAATTCTTTTGACATCATCTTCTCCACACCAACGTTCCTGGTATTTAAAACGCCTTTTACTATGCCAGGATTGAGGTTCAGTTTCCATCAAGATAGGAGCATGATCCGAGCCTGATTCTGTGAGCCTGTGCACCACTGCATTCGGAAACTTCAGCTTCCATCCCATCCCTACTAAATAGCGGTCAAGCCTCTCCTTCACCAAATTCTCTCCTTGTCTTTGGTTTGTCCACGTGAAAGGCCGCCCCACCATTCTAATATCCACTAATTCGTTGCTATCAATAAAATTAATGAATGTTGCAATGGTAGTTGCTGATTTTTGGCCTCCACACTCCTTTTCCGCTTGACTTATTATAGCATTAAAATATCCCGATATTACCACTTTTCCTTCTAGTTGTTGACTCATTGTTGTAAACTCCTCAAACTGTAAGGCTCGAATTTGTTCCGAACAGCTCAAATGGACACCAATGAACGTCCATACCCCATTGTTTCCAAACTCCTTAACTTCAGCTGCTACAAAGAATTCCCCGCTGTTTATAATTTGAACATTGATGTTGTCCTTCCAAACTAGCGCAAGTCCTCCTGCCATTCCTGACGGGTTAACAATATGCCAGTTTTCATAGCTGCATGCCCGGAGTTTTGCTTCTACCTGTCGAGATTGGTTCTTTGTTTCACTTATGAACACAATCTCGGGGGAGTGGGATTTACATATCCCTTTTAGGGTGTGAATTGTCAAGGGTCTCCCCAAACTCTGACAACTCTAAACTATAGTTCTCATGGCGCCTTGGGTGCCATTTGTAGGCTGGCACCCTCCACCCCTATTCAACTGTATTTTCATCCTCTGTTCTTACTTTCTTTGTAGATCCTTCAACTATACCACTCATCAACTTTTTTTTAGATCCAACTTTAGTATCCAACTCTCTAGTACCTTGTCTTACTAATTTTTTCCACTTCCTGCCTTCCTCTGTTGTGAGACATTGCCCAATAATAAATTGCATAGGTTGTCCTTCATCCTCCTTGGCATTGGACTGACCAGCTATGATAGCCTCTATGCATTCTGTTCTAGAGTTGGCTGATTGAGGTAACTCAGGTGCTGCCTTGTTGCCAGCGTTTTGTGGTTTCAAACTTTGTTCCTCCTCTTGCATTGACATCCTTGCAAATTCCTCCAATAAGCAGTTTAAGACCAACTTTTTCTTTCGTTGAGTAGCCTTATCCTGATTCTAGGCTGAGTTGTTGAATGTTCTTTCTCTTTCAGAGTTAATTCGTATTCCCACTTGGTTGGCTTTAACCCATTCGCCAATGTCATCCTCTTTTACCCTATCACTCTCTGTGTCCTTCAGCAGATCATGGCAATTTTTCACCTCGTGCCCCAATTTTGTGCAGTAAGTACAGAACTTTTCAAGTTTCTCATAGTGCAATGCCACCTCTACCTCCTTTTTATTAGGTCCTGCAACAATTAACTGATCCCTCACTTTCTTGGTAGCTTCAATATTGATCTTGGCCTTTACAATCCTAGTTTCTTTGTCTCTCATCTGAAATTTACCTACCTCCAACACTGTGCCCAGCCTCTCTCCCAATTTATGTCCAACTTCGAGGGTTTTAAACGATTCTGGCAAACCCGAAAATTGAACCCAAACTGAAAAATTGGAAACAATCTCTTCATCACCGTTCTGATCTTCCTTCCATCTCTTGACATGGAGCACGTAATCCTTGAATAGCCATGGAGAACCACATTCAACACGCAAGACATCCACCTCTTTATTAAAAAAAAATTGGAAGTAATTTTCTCCTTTGTCATTCACGCTAAATCCATATAGCCTTTAAAGCATTTCCCATGGTTCCAACTGAGAAGGTTTTGGAAGCAAAGAGTTTGCCATAGAGACTATTGGAGCAAGCGTTAATATTTTTTTATATGTTTGCCTCTTTCAGCAGAATCACATTCCTACCTCCTTTTCGGTTGTCTTTCTCGATCCAATCTTCATCCCTCCTTGCTTCAGCCATGCAGATTATGTAGATTATCTTTGTTAAACTAGTAGTCAGAGATTTGTGTTGAAATTTAATTGACATTGATAGTGTAGCTTTAACGACAGTAAAGATTCTATTAAAAATCCTAACAGAGCACTATAAAACCCTAATAGAACACTTATCCTCCGGAGTACCTAAGAAGTTACTCTATGTTAGTAGATTAATCTATTTTAAACTTTAATTATGGTTAAGATTTTTTAAGAATATATATATATTAAATTTGACACACACATGATAATTAATTCGTTGGAGGATTCAACGAGTTAGCTAAGGATTCGATTCATAAAAATCGTGACTGGGTCCAACGACGTAGTGACACGGTACAGAAGGGCCTACAAATAAATTTATAGTGCGTAACGTTGTTGTGTTTTCTAGAGAGAGAATATTTTTCACTCGCAATGATCCAATTAATATCTTTATCCGTTTATCAGTAATTTTGCAAAATTGCAGAATAGCATACTACTAAAGTTGAGAGTATATGAAATTAAGTGTGTGAAGTATGATTATGTTGTGATAGAAAATGATAAAAAATTTGTAAATTGTATGATTTTGGAGTATATGAAATCAAGTGTGGTTGTTGTGTGCAGTGTGAAGTATGATTTCTTTAGAAGATTTCTATTGTTTTCAGAGTGAAATTGTGTGAAGTATGATTTTTTTGTGATAAAAAAAAAATGAAAATTTGCATGCTTTATTTTTATGGTTGCAAAAAAAGTGTTAGAGGGTAGTAATTTTTGTGTTTTGTAATTATTAATTGGTTATCAATAGTCTTTTTAATGGTATGAGGTTATATTTAATGGTAAAAAATTACTCACTTTTCTTTTAATAGTTAATTGTTGATCACAAAATACAAAAATTATTGGCCCCTAAACTTTTTCTTGCAAAAATTTTTTTGAAGATTGAATTATATGCCAAATTTGACGATATATATGGTATCGAGTTTTGGAGTATGTCCTCCAAATCCTCAATTTTTACTATGAGAGGAAATTCTAATTTCATACGCAGTTGATAATATTTTCATCTTTTACATTATTTAAACCGTGATAATGATATGGGATATATATAATTTTTGGAACGGTTATGTTAGGTAGACAATAATGTTTGTAAAGAATGTGAATAATAAATTTTAAAATTGATCTAATAAAGTAAAGAAATACTCTACCTCCAAATTATTTCCTAAATCTTAACATTAGGATAATCATTTGCACACTTACTGAATTGAACATCCAGCCATTGTTAACTGCGCATAAGTAAATCGAATAAAAAAAAATAACCATCAAATTAAAAATAATGAATATAATCATCTACATACCTATTAAATTGAACATCCGACATATTTATTATTCACATTGTTTAATATTCTTATTGTCTACCTATACTTTTCTTTTTTGAAATTCATCAAAAAATTGAGTAGTGTAGATTAAATTAACTTTTACTAAACAAATAATAATACAATAAATAAATTAAATTTATTCATTAAGCATACGTATTAGTACGTTGTGGCTTGTTCTGGTTGTTTTCATGCATAACAACAATACTACGAGCATATTAATACAAGTGTGAGTGCATGTGTGAACGAAGGACAAAACAGTGAAGACGTTTCTTCACAAACAACAACAATAATAAATAGAGGAAAATAAATTAATAATTAAATAAAGCTGCGATGTTGAAATCTAATTTACTTTTGACCAGCAAGGAAGGGGGCGGATACAATGAAACTAATTATTCAATTCCACTTAAATATTTTGCACCTTACTTACGCCGCAACAAAGAAAACAAATAAGGAATTTTTTTATATAAATAAGATCATCATTTATTTATATAATAAGTTCACGTTAATCACCATGTTTAAAGTAATTTTTTTTATTAATGAGTGCTTAATTAATTCAATTGATTTGATGTTTTTTCTACTGCTATATATATTGTCTCGGATTCAAATACTATTTTTAAAAAAATAATGCTATAGCAGAAATTATTATTTTAACTAATTTTCTTATTTCATATATATACTTCATCCTATCCATAATAGTAATAATAATTTGTGACTTTGGATTTTTGGATAAAAAGTCAATGTATTTAAATATATATGTATTAAATTTAAAAGAACAAATGCTACATAACTAATAAAATTTATTATTTTTCGTTAATACTTGGTTAATTTTTTAAATTTTAAATTTTAATAATAAATAAATATTAATAAATATCGACTAATATTGATAAAAAGTGGTGGGGCTAGTATTTTTCAAAACAAAAACGATAACAGAATCATTTTTCGAATCTCTAACGTAAGTCCAGCTACCTGCTTTACAGACCGCACATATATTAGTTTCATAATGTATTTGATTTTAACCTTATATCACATTGTCGTTTAGATCAAGAACAAACATTGGAATAAACTAGTGAATTAATTATAGTCCAGCGATTTTATTTCGAACAAGTTTTTTCCTCTTTCTCTTGATTCCTATTCAAAGCCATGCATACTTGTCGTTTTGCATAAGGTGATGGGGATTGATTTGTAGCTTATTTTTAAAACATTAGGTAAAATTAAACCTGGCCCTGCAAGTTAATGCTGCTACTCATCATCATCATGAACATTAACAAATTATTTAATTAAATTGTCTATATAATTGAAAATTAACTTCTTAATTAAAGTCTTCCAAGTTCTAACACCATGATGTCCCTAATGCATAAATTATTAGCATTGTTTCTTTCGATAACATACTTGACTCTTCATTTATCCATGTCATATTAGATTATGGCGATAAAGATAAGATCAAATGAAATTATAAGATGTCATCTTTAAATCGTTTTAAATATAAAAAAAAAAATAAACTTCTAATACTTAAATAGAATCGTTTCAATTAAAAGTTGTTTGGATGATAATATGATTGTGAAGAAACAAATTAATTATTCCAAAAGTTTAAGATGTTAATCAAGTAAGGATATTTGAATGATTATATATGAGATAAATTTACTTTCGTGGTCTTTAAAATTGGGCAAATGCAATTAATAAATCTTCACAAACTCAATTTTTTTTTTGTTTCTTACTATAATTTTTAGTCTACTAGATCAAAAACTAATCTGTTACGAATTTAAGTTTTATTTAAAGATTAGTCACTGACTAATGAATTACAGTATAAATATTCCAACTCTCAATACTTGATTAAATAAATGAGTGAGCTAATTTTTTGACCAACTAAGTTGGTTCACAAACACGATTTTTATTAGTCTCTTACCAAAAATTTAACCTAACAACCATTAGTTAGTGTAATAATGCTTATTCTGACACTTAAAAGCCTCCCTCACTATATAAATGATGTGCACAACTTTTAGTTAATTTAATATAATGTTTAAAATTGGTTCATATATAAGACTTAATTAAATTAAAATTGGTAATTAGACGAACTAACTTAGACATTATATATTGACCATAAATAAAATTAAATGTGTTTATACGTCAATTGGCTATATTTTTACAGTATCAAAATATAATTTAATTGTCGTTATCAACACTACTCTATTGGTTGTGTCGATAAAGTTCTCTTGAATAACAAAAGTATATATGAAAGTAGGGATTTAGTTTATCATTGTACAAAAAATTAAGAACCAAATTGATTCGTTAGTTCGATCCAATTTCAAAGTGCCAAAATTAACATAATCTAGATTTTATATAACAATGACAAACCAATTTTGATTGGTCTAATAGTTCATTAGTCCGTTTAAATAAGTATTGGTATTCGAATCTCGCATTATACATGTAGTAATTCATTAGTCAATAACAAATTTTTAAATGGAGTTTAGATTCACAACAGATTAATTCTTAACCTGTCGAAATGAAAAATATCGTGAGAATATATTTTGTTGAATAAACTTTTTTTGGGAATGCTAGCTAA
>NC_029793.2:44230521-44231368 GCF_000816755.2 Arachis ipaensis | reverse complement strand
CGGCTCTTGGTTTATTCTTTTTTATTATTAAACATTTCTGTATATTTTGTTACGTTGCTAATAATGATGAGATGTCGAAAGTCGAAAGAAATGCAAAGGTTGATTATGACTTGGAATTAAAGGAAAAACATAAACGTCATGAAAAGAAGTCCGCGGAAGAAGGCAAATTGAAATGGCAAGTTATTATTGACGCGTTTAGTAGTTTAAATTATGAGATAATTAGAAAGCAGCAATGCTAGCTAGTATGGTAGGGCAAATATGGTATATACTAGCAAGTAGTAGTGGTATCCTTAGCAACTACACCGTCCATTAGATAAATTCAACCAAAAGATCAAAAATGAGATATTGATTAGGTTAAGTCTACGCTATATTACAATCTTATAATTAATTAAAAAGGTGGATGTAGTTAAGGCCTATACATGAAAGATTATTAGGTATAGGCCGGTTTGATCTCAAATTAAAGACGAATTGAAGAAGACTGCTTCATTAACACAAGTCAAATTTTAACTAGAAACAATGCATGCAACCATTTATAAATGGTGGTTTTTTATACACATACATATATAATCTTCATTAGACAATAAAAATTTCATAAGCAAATAAAAAAGCCAATTACAAAATGTGTTTTGTTCATGCATGTTGAGCATATAGCATGCACTAAATGCTATAAAGTCATTTTTGGTTAACTACTATATAGCTAGCTAGGGTTACACAAGAGATAGAAAATTGTTGTGGTATTTTAAAGAGAATTTTGTTTCTTGGGGATGAGTTGGAAAATTTTGTCGAATTTTATTTAAGAATATATAATGAGAAAAACAATTTCTTATATATATAGATTATATATAGG
>NC_029793.2:44229087-44230433 GCF_000816755.2 Arachis ipaensis | reverse complement strand
GCATTACGTTATAATTATGTGTCAATGAAATTGCTTATTTTTGTGTGTGTGCACGCTTATATAAGAGAGATATCAGAATTTATTAATTTTAGTTATCATTTAGCCATTAATATTTAAAATTATAAGATAAAGTATGTTATTAGATTACTAGACTAAGATTATATTTGGTTGGAAAGAAAGAAATAGAAAAAAAGAAAATAGAATAATCATTTTCTCTCTAATTTGAGAGGAAAAAAATTGGCGAGTCCCATCCACTTTTTTATACTATTCAACTTTTTTTCTTTAATTTCTTTTCTCAACCAAACAATAAAAAATAATCATTTTCCTTCCAACATATTTTTCTCTCTTTTCTTTCCTTTTCGTTTCTCTAAAACAAACATAGCGTGAAGAATTAAGTTGATGACTTAATAATAGGCAAAAATAAAAGTATTTTTTTATTTTCTATCATAATTATTATTTTGTTTAGTATTAGATAAATATGTTTATGAAATTCAATATTTGACTTGTTTATTGTGTTTAACTTCCAGAATTTAAAAAGAAAAATATTTTTACATAATTGTTTTTTCAGAGATTGTTTGTGTTTTATTTTTAAAAAATATCTTTTAATTTAAAAATGGGTAAAAATTTAATTTTGAGATATTTTAAAGTGGATATGAAATTATTAATGAAGGAGGGTTATTTTTGAAAGATAACTACCTTAATTTAACTACTTACATGGAATTCTACAATTAAATCGATTGATTAGACACTACTAATGGTTTCTGTTAAGATTGGAGAGTTAGTAACGGTTTGACTCTCGATCACACACAAGGGCAGAGCTAAATGAAAGATTAGAGGGGGCCAAAAATATTTATATAATAAAATAAGACTAAAATAAAATTTTAAGGAGACTAAATTAAAATTTTACATATAATTTATATGTAAAAAACTAAAATTAGGGGGCCATTACCCCCCTTTGCTACAATATAGCTCGGTCCCTGATTACACATGAGAATTGTAACACTCTATTACTTAGAGTCTTATACTTAAGTCATAAAACTGATGTGATGAGGTATTACGACCTCTAAAAGTAAAATCATAAATATAATATAGGTGAAAAAGGGTTTTATCTAGGAGCCTTTTGAAAAAAAAGATAAATAAGAGTGTTAAACCAAAAAACGCATCACTCGTGTAAGCGATAAACGTAAACCAGACGGGATAAGAGCAAAGTGACATATAAATATATACATAGGAAAAAAATTTCAAAGATATAAATAACAAAGCTTCTGATCCGCCTCGCGAAATTAAAACCGGCCAGAGCACACACACACACACACATATAGAATACAGCTTACAGAACCTATTTT
>NC_029793.2:44226147-44229080 GCF_000816755.2 Arachis ipaensis | reverse complement strand
TCTAGGAGCCTAAAAGAAAAGTCAAACAAAAGCGTTAAACAGAAAAGCGCATATCTCTCGACGAATAAGTGTGATCATAAGCCGGATAAGTTAAGAACAAAGAACTATAGATACATAAGAGAACAGTTGCAAGGATACATATAACAAAGCTTCTGACTTGGCTTGCGAAGTTAAAATCGGCCAGAACATATATACATATATACATATATACATGAGAATCCCCAAAAAGACCCAAAATATTTTTTTACAGAATCTCTTTTTCCAAATCAACCTCTAAGAGGGATAAAGCATAATATATATATATATATATATATAGTGGAGATATAAGAGTATCTATATGTACATCAAAACCAAAATAGAGTCCCAAAACACAAAAGATCTTTGCTTTCAGAAGCTCCCAGTATGCCTCAGCAAGGTGTCTCACGTCCTACATCTGAAAATCACAAAATATATATGGGGTGAGAATTAGAGGTTCTCAACATGGTAACAGTGCCCACATAACTAACATATAAGGTCTCGAAAAGGCCAGAGGCGATCCTAGAACTTTTAACAATAGATTCAAACTTAAAACTAAAATTGAGAACCATAAATAAGGTGAGGTATCTAAGGAATCTTTGATTCTATCTAAATTCTAACTTAATCCCTAAATTTATCGCCTTTCCTCTAATCCTCCGAAACGCTGGTGGAACTGCCCTCGTCACTCATCCTCTAGACAAGGGGCATCTCAGTTGTACAGACAAACAATGCATACAAGAAAAACACAGGTAGATTACAGATACAACAAACAGTACATATAGCAGTTAAGCATGAATACCAGATAACCGAACCCAAGAATGCAAACTAAAACAATCAAACAAATGCATATGATGTATGCCTACTCTATGGCTGATGAGTCTCATTTGTTAGTTATCAAGTCAAACTGACATGTCCGGCTGCTAAACCTTGGACAGTCCCTCGTGCGCGCATCCCCAAAAAATCTATGCATAGCTTTTTCTTATTCATAAATAAATTCAGCTCATTGGAAAAATTTTTGGGGAGTTAAAGTGTCCGGCCACATCTTGCGATGTAAGGTCAATAGAGTATCGAGTCTCAACCTAGAGCACGTGGTGGCAAACCACTGCATCTACCCAGAAAACCTTGTATTTCAGATAACGAAGTGCATAAGCCACATAATAAGTCATATTCATTTATAGTCACTCATAATCATTCAATCATTCATAATCATTCACAATGGCCATATTCATCACATGCAAATCACATCTCTGCACTTCTCATACATAATTCATCACGTCTCAAGCTTTTTTCATCTCCAAATTACCACCCCTTCCTAACTTTTTCTCATCACTCAACATACAACTAAGATTTAGGGGCTAAAAGAGTAAAATTAGAGGTTTAGGAGTTCAAAATTATGTTTTAAATCACAAAATTCATTTGGTTGAAAACAAGGGTTCCACGTACACATGGAGGGTCTCACGTACGCGAAGGTGCATTTTTGCCCTGCTCGCGTATGCATGCACGCTCCTGCATACGCGACCCCCCTCAAATCCACCTACTCGCGTACGCACGCTCCCTCGCGCGTACGCTGGACATCCAACTAGAACGGAATGCCCGCGCTGCGTGTGAGGCTCGCGTATGCAAGTTCTACAAAATGGCCAAAAATTGTAAGTGCTGTAGAATTTTATTTTTACACACCAAACTTCCGACGCACATAACTTTTTTTATTAAATATCGTGTTTCCTTTGTTCTTCGAACGACATACACTTCACGGACCAAATTTTTATATAAAACAAGTTTGAGATAAATCGAGGGTTTGGAAGCCAAGTTATGCCTCACCAAAATTCGATCAAAATTTAACTTTTCACAAAATTCACAAAGATTTCTAAACCTCAATTTTCACAACATTTCAGTTCCAACCCTTTTTAAAACTTACCAAACTGGTGCGCAGAAATTGTGATTACACTTTAATTATGTAAAATTCATCGCTCTTTCTTTCCCTGGTAATGGCTCAAAAAATATGATGCCAATACCATGGTTCACAACTTCGCACAACTAACCAGCAAGTGCACTGGGTCGTCCAAGTAATACCTTACGTGAGTAAGGGTCGAATCCCACGGAGATTGTTGGTATGAAGCAAGCTATGGTCACCTTGTAAATCTCAGTCAGGCGGATATAAAATAGTAATGGGGTTTTCGAAAATAATTAATAAAATAGGGATAGAAATACTTATGTAAATCATTGGTGAGAATTTCAGATTAGCGAATAGAGATGCTTTCGTTCCTCTGAACCTCTGCTTTCCTGCTATCTTCATCCAATCGGTCTTACTCCTTTCCATGGCTGGCTTTATGCAAGGGCATCACCGTTGTCAATGGCTACATCCCCTCCTCTCAGTGAAAATGATCAACGCACCCTGTCATGGCACGGCTATTCATCTGTCGGTTCTCGATCATGCTGGAATAGGATTCACCCTCCTTTTGCGTCTGCCACTAACGCCCAGCAATCGCGAGTTTGAAGCTCGTCACAGTCATTCAATCATTGAATCCTACTCGGAATACCACAGACAAGGTTTAGACTTTCCGGATTCTCTTGAATGCCGCCATCATTCTAGCTTACACCACGAAGATTCCGATTAAGAGATCTAAGAGATACTCATTCAATCCTAATGTAGAACGGAAGTGGTTGTCAGGCACGCGTTCATAGGGAATGATGATGATTGTCACGTTCATCACATTCAGGTTGAAGTGCGAATGAATATCTTAGAAGCGAAATAAGATGAGTTGAATAGAAAACAGTAGTACTTTGCATTAATCTTTGAGGAACAGTAGAGCTCCACACCTTAATCTATGGAGTGTAGAAACTCTACCGTATGAAAATACATAAGTAATGATGAAGTTCATTGGTCTCGGCCCCAGAGGGGAACCAGAGTAACCAAGACT
>NC_029793.2:44205086-44225695 GCF_000816755.2 Arachis ipaensis | reverse complement strand
AGGGGAGGGAGGGGGGTTAAGGTTCGGCCATTTAGGGTGGGTTTGGGTGGGAAATTGGTTTTGAATTTTGAAGGTAGGTGGAGTTTATGAGGTAGGTTTATGGGGAAGAGTGGATGGATGTGAGTGGTGAAGAGGTGATGGGGAAGAGAGATTGAGGTGATTGGTGA
Source organism: Arachis ipaensis (assembly GCF_000816755.2). Lineage (NCBI taxonomy): Eukaryota > Viridiplantae > Streptophyta > Magnoliopsida > Fabales > Fabaceae > Arachis > Arachis ipaensis. The sequence goes on along the minus strand of NC_029793.2, from coordinate 44,225,528 downwards.
AGGGTTTTTGGGGAAGAGTGTTTATGGGATTGTGTGAAAGAGGGGTGAGAAGAAGTGAGTGGAGGTAGGTGGGGATCCTGTAGGGTCCACAGATCCTGAGATGATCCTGTGGGATCCACAGATCCTGAGATGATCCTGTGGGGTCCACAGATCCTGAGGTGTTCAAGGATTTACACTCTTGCACCAAATTAGGCATGCAAAATGCCCTTGCATGCAACTCTGGGCATTCAGCGCCAGGTTGGTGCCCATTTTGGGCGTTCAACACCCATTTGTTGGCCATTTCTGGCGTTGAACGCCAGAACCATGCTTGTTCTGGGCGTTCAGCGCCCAGACACTGCCCATTTTGGGCGTTCAGCGCCAGAACCATGCTCTGTTCTGGCGTTGAACGCCAGATAGATGCTCCTTCAGGGTGTGATTTTTCTTCTGCTGTTTTTGATTCTGTTTTTAATTTTTTTGTTTATTTTGTGACTCCACATGATCATGAACCTATAAAGACATATAACTAAGAAAAATATAGTTAGATAAATAAAAATTGGGTTGCCTCCCAACAAGCGCTTCTTTAATGTCAATAGCTTGACAGTGGGCTCTCATGGAGCCTCACAGATGTTCAGAGCATTGTTGAGACTCTCCAACACCAAACTTAGAGTTTGGATATGGGGGTTCAACACCAAACTTAGAGTTTGGTTGTGGCCTCCCAACACCAAACGTAGAGTTTGACTGTGGGGGCTTTGTTTGACTCTGCTTTGAGAGAAGCTTTTTCTGCTTCCTCTCCATGGATGCAGAGAGAGATCCTTGAGTTGTAAACACAAGGTTGTCCTTATTCAATTGAAGGATCAATTCTCCTCTGTCCACATCAATCACAGCTCTTGCTGTGGCTAGGAAAGGTCTTTCTAGGATGATGGATTCATCCTCTTCCTTTCCAGTGTCTAGGACTATGAAATCAGCAGGGATGTAAAGGCCTTCAACCTTTACTAATACGTCCTCTACTTGTCCATAAGCCTGTTTTCTTAAATTATCTGCCATCTCTAATGAGATTTTAGCAGCTTGTACCCCATAGATTCCCAGTTTCTCTATTACAGAGAGTGGCATGAGGTTTATTCCTGAACCAAGGTCATACAGAGCCTTAAAGATCATGGTGCCTATGGTACAAGGTATTATGAACTTTCCAGGATCCTGTTTCTTCTGAGGCAATGTCAGTTGATCCAAATCACTTAGTTCATTGGTGAACAAGGGAGGTTCATCTTCCCAAGTCTCAATACCAAATAATTTGGCATTCAGCTTCATGATTGCACCAAGAAACTTGGCAGTTTGCTCTTCAGTAACATCCTCATTCTCTTCAGAAGAGGAATACTCATTAGAGCTCATGAAGGGCATAAGGAGGTTCAATGGAATCTCTATGGTCTCTAGATGAGCCTTAGAGTCCTTTGGTTCCTCAGAGGGAAGCTCCTTATTGGTCACTGAACGTCCCAGGAGGTCTTCCCCCTTGGGATTCACGTCCTCCTCTCCCTCATTGGGTTCGGCCATTTTGGTTATGTCAATGGCCTTGCACTCTCCTTTTGGATTCTCTTCTGTATTGCTTGGGAGAGTACTAGGAGGGATTTTAGTGATCCTTTTACTCAGCTGGCCCACTTGTGCTTCCAAATTTCTAATGAAAGACCTTGTTTCATTCATGAAACTCACAGTAGCCTTAGACAGATCAGAGACTAAGTTTCTTGTTCAAAATTTTCAATAAGGTTGTCTCTGGATTGTTGTATTTTAGCTTCTCTTAGTTTCCTTTTCAGAGTCCTTTCAGGTTCTGGATCAGATTCAACAAGAATGCCTTTTTCTTTATCCCTGCTCATAAGAAAGAGAAGAGAAAAAGAAGAGAAGAGGAATCCTCTATGTCACAGTAAAGAGGTTCCTTATTGTTAGTAGAAGAAGAGAAGAAGAAAAATTCGAACACAGATAGAAGAGGGGGTTCGAATTTGGTGTTGTGATGAAGAGATGTTAGTAGATGAATAAATAAATAGAAGGAGATGAGGGAGAAGGATTTTCGAAAATAATTTTTTTGAAAAAGAGTTAGTGATTTTCGAAAATAGTTTTGAAAAAGGTTAGTAGTTTTTCGAAAATTCAAATAAAAAAAATAATGAGTTAATTAAAAAGAAATTTTTGAAAAAGGGGGAAGATATTTTCGAAAATTAAAGAGAGAGAGTTAGTTAGGTAGTTTTGAAAAAGATAAGAAACAAACAAAAAGTTAGTTAGTAAATCTACTTCCGGTGTCCACTTGGTGTGTGCTTGGGCTGAGCTTGAGTGTTACACGTGTAGAGGTCATTCCTGGAGTTGAACGCCAGTTTTGGTGCCAGTTTGGGCGTTGAACTCCACTTTGCAGCTTGTTTCTGGCGCTGGACGCCAGAATTGGGCAGAAAGCTGGCGTTCAACGCCAGTTTGCGTTATCTAAACTTGGGCAAAGTATGGACTATTATACATTGCTGGAAATCCCTGGATGTCTACTTTCTAAAGCAATTAGAAGCGCGCCATTTCGAGTTCTGTAGCTTCAGAAAATCCACTTTGAGTGCAGGGAGGTCATAATCCAACAGCATCAGCAGTCCTTCTTCAACCTCTGAATCTGATTTTTGCTCAAGTCCCTCAATTTCAGCCAGAAAATATCTGAAATTACAGAAAAACACACAAACTCATAGTAAAGTCCAGAATTGTGAATTTAACATAAAAACTAATGAAAACATCCCTAAAAGTAACTAGATCCTACTAAAAATATACTAAAAACAATGTCAAAAAGCGTATAAATTATCCGCTCATCACAAACCTTACCATAATGGCTCCAAACCAACCTCAATTCTATCACCATACCCATCAACTTACCAATTCACCACCTCCATCATGATTTCACTCCAATAATTCAAGATCAAAACAACATTTCAATATACATCATCATCATTTACCAATCTCATATACAAGATTAAACACATCATTCATTATAGCATCAATCACAACCTCAAAATCACTAACCAACATACATATTAATCAATCTCAATCATCGACAACATCAATAATTCAATTTTTATCTTACGGTCAACTAACCTTAGTTTTCACAACACATATTTTAGTTACGAGAAACCGAAACCATACCTTGGCCGATTCCTCCTAATGCTCGGAACACCTCAACTATGTACCGCACCACAAGCTCCACAACCCAGCCCCTCACCAATGAAACCCAACCTCCAAAGTTCAATCTCCTAGCTTCCAATTATTAAACTGACTCCAACCAATAACCAATTTCAATCTAACATAATAATTATCACTATAATAAACATTAATTCGACATTACACGAAGGATTTGACGGTGCTTACTTGACCGACAGCTCAAGTGAGCTACACCTGACAATTTCTGTAAGTTAATTCGAATCTAAAATACGAAACCAACAAAATCTTAACATATACTCTCATAATTTTAAAAAATTAAGGGGTAGAGCATCTTGGAAAGGTAATGAAGCTTATCTATGGAATTGTTCTGATGGATTCGTAGAGCTTGACGCAGTGGTCACAAATGGTCCCCAAATGTGTTTGGCAGCAGATGTTTCATTTAAGGAAGAAAAGAAAGCTGAGCTCATAAGAGTTAATGGATTAAGTTGGGTCATAAACCTGTTTTGAGCTTGGTTCAGTTTGTTCGCTCTAATTTTGAGATAAATTCTTTAAAATTAATATCAAAATTCTTATTTTAATTAATTTTATTTCATTAAATTATATATTCGGGTCAATAATATATTGTCGATGGACAAATGATAAACAGTTGGTAATAACTAATTAATTAACAATCATATTACGTATAAATATATAAAAAATCAGTCACTAAATTAACCATTATTTAAAGTACATGTTGAAAGATAAAATATATATTAAAATTACGTGAAATAACACATATTTGCACAAAAAAAAATATAATAGCAAATTTTTTGTTGCACATTAAATTTTTAATTACTAAATTTTTTAATTCCATAAATAAGTTATGTACGCCTTGGTTGTAGGTAACGCATTTAATTTTTTTTTTTAATTTTAAAATGAACTTATCAACAATTTGGCTATTGGTAATAATTAATGATTTAAAACACTAAATTTAGCGTTAATTAATTTACCTACAACTTGCTCGTTATAACTATTCGAATTTTTAAAAATTAAATAATAAATTATTTATAATTTATTATTTTATTTAAAAAATATTATTTTTTTATATATATATATGTATATATATATATATATGTGTGTGTATAAGCATGACACATATCTTTATTTCACTAATTCCCATCATCATCTTATTTCATTTGTTTCGTTCATGACCGAATTGAACTTGAGAAAGAAAAGAAAGAAAGAGAGACCGTGGGTGAGGGAAGGAAACCGTGACTTCCTTGAGCTTCCGATCTTATTTTTTGCGATCTGTAACCCTAATAAAAGAGCTAATTCGAAGAAAGTGTTTGTATCTTCTTCCTCTACGTGTTGGTTTCACTTTTGTTCGATAGAAATTGACAGTGACGTAGCTTTTCTTTTCCTTAAGTTTTTCCAATTGGAGTTCTAGGAGGCACAGACAATTTCTGACGTTTTCTTCTTCAGTAACTCGATCAAAAAGTGATAAATGAATGTTGGTTTGATTGATTATTGTTTGAGTTTGATTAAGTTTATGTTGAACTTTTGTTGAATTATTGTTGTTTGCTTGAGACTTTGATTCGACTATGTATGAACAGCCAGTTGAGGTATTTTGATGATTTTTGGATTCTTTTAAAAGAAATTAGAGAATGGATTATCGAAACAGATTTGAGACTTTTGTTTTGATGAAAAGGAGTTTAATGAAAGGAAAATGGATTTGAATTATTTTTAAAGAGAGATTTTGATATTTGGAAAAAACCTGGATAGTATGCAAGGGTTGTGGCTTAGTCCCACTTGCTCTGGGTTAATATTTTAAAAGATTGTAGTTTTGAATTTGAGCTATGACCTGGCAAAGATTGTGGTGGTTGGTGCGCGAATTTGTGACTCACAAAACTGAACCGGCAAATGCACCGGGTGGTCCAAGTAATACCTCAGGTGAGTGAGGGTTGAATCCTACGAGGATTGCCGAATTGAACAAGCTGTGGTTATCCTGTAGATCTTAGTCAGGCGAATGGAAAGATAGTTATTGTTTGTTGTAGGTGCATAAACAAGCAATAATAATACAATGTAGAAACAGTAATGAGAGATCAGTTAAGGCTTCGGAAATGCTTATTCTTCTGGATCAACAGGTCATACTAACCACTCCAATGAGGAATGATTCCTTCATTGGCAAGGCTGTAAGTGATTAAGCCATTGGTCGTGGTCATTAATCTTCTCAGGTCCAAACCAAACACCCGAACAGGCTAGATCAATCTGGGAGAGGGTGAAGCACACGCAATTCAATCTCTTGATGATCCTACTCAAAATGCCACAGAAAAGGTCGGATATTCCGGATTAGAGAATGATGCTCTATAATTCTAGCCCTTAGAGTCACAGGAGCCTCAATTACCCCTGACTAACAGGATTTCATGTCACATATCCCAATTAGCCCAAGTAACTTGTTGGAACCCGTGATGCACTCTCAAGCTATAGCTTAATACTGTCCAGGTCAGGACTCGTAAAGAACTCATGTAGAACAGGAAGTCATACTTTTGTTCCACCTCAAATTCATAAGGATGAAGAATGATAATGCATCATAGAATAGAATCAAACATAGATTGAAGTAGAAAAGTAATTGTATTAATCCATAGGAATCAGCAGAGCTCCCAACCTTAATCTAGGAGGTCTAGTTGCTCATACTGTATGGAAAGTAACGTGTGTATGTTCTGAGGGGCTGAAGATCCTAAACATGGGTGATCTTCACCTATATATACTAATTTCATAATTAAAAAATTATAAAAGTGAAATAAACTAAGCAGAAAGGTGCAAAAATCCACTTCTAGGCCCACTTGGTGAGTGTTTGGGTTGAGCTTGCGTCCAACTTGAAGGAGTGGGCGTTAAATGCCCTCTAAGGAGTATATATGCTGCTTCCTTCCTCCCCTTGTGGCATTGAACACTGAGTTTGGGCGTTCAACGCTGGCTTGAGTCCCTTTGGGGCGTTGAACGCTAGAAAGGGGGGTATGATGGGCATTCAACACCCATTTTGGGCAGTCCCATCCAAGGAAAAGTATATACGATTATATATTGCTGGAAAGCTGATGAGCGGATAATTTATACGCTTTTTGGCATTGTTTTTACATAGTTTTCAGTATGATTTAGTTAGTTTTTGGTATATTTTTATTAGTTTTTAAATAAAATTCACATTTCTGGACTTTACTATGAGTTTGTGTGTTTTTCTGTGATTTCAGGTATTTTCTGGCTGAAATTGAGGGACTTGAGCAAAAATCAGATTCAGAGGTTGAAAAAGGACTGCAGATGCTGTTGGATTCTGACCTCCTTGCACTCAAAGTGGATTTTCTGGAGCTACAGGAGTCCAAATGGCGCATTCTTAATTGCGTTGGAAAGTAGACATCCAGGACTTTCCAGAAATATATAATAGTTTATACTTTGCCCGAGTTTAGACAACGCAAACTGGCGTTCAACGCCAGTTCCATGCTGCATTCTGGAGTTAAACGCCAGAAACAGGTTGCAAAGTGGAGTTAAACGCCAGAAACAGGTTACAAACTGGCGTTCAACTCCAAGAGAAGCCTCTACACGTGTAAAGCTCAATGCTCAGCCCAAGCACACACCAAGTGGGCCCCAGAAGTGGATTTCTGCATCATTTACTTATTTCTGTAAACCCTAGTAACTAGTTTAGTATAAATAGAAATTTTTACTATTGTCTTTACATCTTTGGATTATCTTTTGATCCTTTGATCATGTTTAGGGGGCTGGCCTCTCGGCCATGCCTGGACCTTGTTCTTATGTATTTTCAATGGTAGAGTTTCTACACACCATAGATTAAGGTGTGGAGCTCTGCTGTTCCTCATGAATTAATGCAAAGTACTACTGTTTTTCTATTCAATTCAAGCTTATTCCTATTCTAAGATGTTCATTCGCACCCAAGAACATGATGAATGTGATGATTATGTGACGCTCATCATCATTCTCACCTACGAACGCGTGCCTGACAAACACTTCCGTTCTACATGCAAACAAGCTAGAATGAATATCTCTTAGATATCTAATATAGGGGACCAAGTCCGAGATATTAGAGTCTTCGTGGTATAAGTTAGAACCCATGGATGGCCATTCCCGAGATCCGGAAAGTCTAAACCTTGTCTGTGGTATTTCGAGTAGGATCTGGGAAGGGATGGCTGTGACGAGCTTCAAACTCGCGAGTGCTGGGGGTAGTGATAGACGCAAAAGGATAGTAAATCCTATTCCGGTATGATCGAGAACCGACAGATGATTAGCCATGCAATGACAGCGCATTGGACCATTTTCACAGAGAGGACGGGATGTAGCCATTGACAACGATGATGCCCAACATACAGCTTGCCATGGAAGGGAGTAGGAATGATTGGATGAAGATAGCAGGAAAGCAGAGGTTCAGGAGGAACGAAAGCATCTCTATACGCGTATCTGAAATTCTCACCAATGAATTACATAAGTATCTCTATCCTAGTTTACATTTTAATTATGTTTTTATTATCAATTCACCATAACCATTTGAATCCGCCTGACTGAGATTTACAAGGTGACCATAGCTTGCTTCAAGCAGACAATCTCCGTGGGATCGACCCTTACTCACGTAAGGTTTATTACTTGGACGACCCAGTGCACTTGCTGGTTAGTTGTGCGAAGTTGTGACAAAGTGTGATTCACGTTTGAGAGCACCAAGTCTTTAGCGCCATTGTTGATGATCGCAATTTCGCATACAAAAAGCCCTGAAAGTTAGCTTTCCAACGCCGTTAAGAACATGTCATTTGGACTTCTGTAACTCCAGAGATGCTTGTTTGAATGCGTGGAGGTCAGAATCTGACAACATCTGCTACGCTTTCCTTGCCTTAGAATCAGACTTTGCTAGAACTTGCCAAATTCACCAAAAAATCACCTAAAATCATAAGAAAAATACAAAACGTCAAAATAGCATCCAAAAAGTGAATTTTACATTAAAATCTAATAAAACATACTAAAACTTAACAAAAAATACTAAAAACACTAAGAAAACAATGCCAAAAAGCGTATAAAATATCCACTCATCAAAACACCAAACTGAAACTGTTGCTTGTCCTTAAGCAACCAAAAACAAAGTAGGCCTAGAAAGATATAATAAGTCTTAAAGTTTTTTCAATGAAGCTCAGTTTCAAATACTGAGTGGGGCTAATAGTTCTTTACTTCTGAACAGTTTTGGCATCTCACTTTCCTTTGAAGTTCAGAAATATTGATATCCCTTGGGATCAGAGACCAGATGATATTATTGATTCTCTTATTTTAGCTCTTCTTGATTCTTGAACATAGCTTCTTTTGGTGCTTTTCACCTATTTGAGCCTAGCCGTGGCTCTAAGCGTTATGTTTTCCCGTATTACCACTGGATACATAAACGCCACAGGAACTTAACTGGGGGAACCCTTTGGATTCAAATTTTAGCTTTGCTTAAATTTCCAGATAGTGGTGCCCAGAGTTCTTAAGCGTACTCTTTTGCTTTTGGATCACGACTTTAGCTGCTCAGTCTCAAGCTTTTCACTTGACACCTTCATACCACAAGTATTTAGTTAGTGATAGCAACTCAATTGAGCTTTTTAGGCTAATTTTTAACCTTCCTAACCATTGATGCTCAAAGCCTTTGATCCTTGCTCTTTTGATTTTTCTTTTTTGAGCATTTTTTTCTTTTTATTATTTCTTTCTTTTTCTTTTTCTGCTGCTTTTTCTTGCTTTAAGAATCAATATTTTTGATTTTTTTCAGAGAGTCAATAATACTTCTCTAAATTCTTTGTTCTTTCGAGAGTTAATATCCTCAGCTTCAATGTCAATCATGCACTGTTAATTCATACATTCAGAAAATAAATGCAAGGCCACCACGTCAAAATAATTGGAATACTCATGATGTACTAAAACTTATGTATCTCACTATTTCTTTTTATAACCAAAACAAAACTAGAAAAGGACAAAAGACTAGATGTGATCATGAAATTAGAAAAGAAAATAGACAATAAATCAAAGTACAGTGAAAACAGAATAAAACAGAGAGAGGGATAATGGGACTCAACAACCTCAGTGATGGTAGCTGCTGCTTCCTCTGGAGAATCCAATGGAGAGTTTGAGCTCCTCTATGTCACACCCTTGCCTCAGCTGTTTCTCCATTAGCCTTCTCTGATTTTCTCTTATTCCATGGAGGATAGTGGCGTGCTCAGTGTGCTCCATCCTTAGCTGCTCCACGTTTGAGCTCAGCTGCCCTGTTGAGGTATTCAGTTGATCCCAATAGTCTCGGGGATAAAAATACATCCCTTGAGGATTCTCAGGGATTTCTGGTGGAAGCGGCTGCACAGGCTCTTGTTGGGGTCCTTGTGCCGGCTCTTTAACATTCTCCATCCTCATCTTCGTGATGGGTTTATCCTTCTCAATGAGGACGTCACCTACAATGTTAATTCCCGCTGAATTGCACATGCGATAGATGAGGTGCGGGAAGGCTAGCCTTGCCTTGGTGGAGGCTTTTGTGGCTACCTTGTATATTTCTTGAGGGATTACCTCGTGCACCTCTACCTCATTTCTGAGCATGATGCAATGCACCATTATTGTTCGGTCAATAGTCACTTCAAATCGGTTTCTAGTAGGGATGATGGAGCATTGCACAAGCTCCAACCATCCTCTAGCCACTGGCTTGAGATTAAGCCTACTTCGTTGGTAGGGCTTGCCGTGTGCATCTAGCCTCCATTGGGCTCCCTCCACACAGATGTCTGCAAGCACTTGCTCTAACCTCTGATCCGAGTTGACCCTTCTTGTGTAGGAGTGTTGGTCACCTTGCAATTGAGGCAATTGTAAAGCCAACCTCACACTTTCCGGGCTGAAGTCCAAGAGTTGATTTCGAACCATGGTGCGAAAGTTCTTAGGGTGTGGGTTCACACTAGTGTCATGCCCCTTTGTGACCCAAGCGTTGGCATAGAATTCTTGCACCATTAGTGTGCCAACAGCTGAGATATAGGCTAGAATTTCCTAGTCCCATCTCCAGATTTTTTCAAGGATTTTCGGATACTCATCCTCATTAAGCCTAAAGGGGACCTCAAGAATCACCCTTTTGTGGCTCACCACAGCATAGAAGTGATCTTGGTGGGCTCTGGTGAGGAATCTCCATGATTTTCATGGTTCAGAAGAGGAAGCAGGAGCCTTTTCCTTTCTCTTTCTTGAAGCTTCACTGATCTTTGGTGCCATATAGATATGAATGGAAAGCAAAAAACGACGCTTTTCCAACACCAAACTTAAAAACTTGGCTCGTCCTCGAGCAAAAGTAACAAAATAGAAAAAGTGTAGAAGAAGAAGGAAGAAAGGAGACGAGGAAGAAGGATTCAGCTAAGTGGGGGGAAATAGGGAAGAGAGGAAGTGTGGAAAGTGTATTATGTAAAGAAGGAAAAAGATTGTGTAGGTGTGAGGATAAAAGATGGAATGAAGGGTATTTATAGGGGTGGGAGGGTTAGGGTTTGGAGCCTTTCCCTTTCTCTTCCTTGAGGCTTCACTTGACCTTTGGTGCCATACTTAGGGATGGTAGAAGTAAAAAAGCATAGCTTTTGCAATACCAAATTTAAGATGTTTGCTCGTCCTCAAGCAAATTTGAGTACCGGAAAAAAAATAGGAGAGGAAGAAGATAGGAGGAAGGAAAGGAGGAATAAGGCTTCAACCAAGTGGGGGATGAGGAAGAATAAGAGTGTGGAAAGTGTATATGGTAAGAGGGGGAGAGTGTGTAGAAGGTGTGAGTATGAAGAGAAGTATGAGGGAGTATTTATAGGGGAGGGATGGGGTTGGTTTCGGTTGAATGGGAGGGAAGAATGGGTGTTAATAGTTTGAATTTGAAGTAGGTGGGGTTGGTGGGAATTGAGTGATGGAAATTATGATAGGGTTTTGGGAAGAGGTAAAGGTGACGTGGATGTGATTGGTGAGGTTGTATGTGAAAGAGGGAAAGTAGGGTGTGGGTTTTAAGGCTTAAAAAAGGGAAGAAAGAGAAGAAAGGTGGGGTAGTTGGAGATTCTGTGGGACCCGCTGGCTGAGAAGGCTTCAGAACTCGAGCTGCCTGCTCCCTACCTGGCGTTGAACACCAGGAATGGGCGTTGAACACCCATAGGGGACCAAATGGTTGGTCCTGGCTGCCCCCTTAGGGTGTTGAACGCCCAACTTTGCTCCCTGGCTGACGTTCAACGCCAATGCATGCTCCCTCTTGGGTGTTGAACGTCCAGAATACTCCTTCTCTGGTGTTCAATGCCAGCCTTCCTCTCCCTTTTGGGCGTTGAACGCCTAGCTTCCTCCTTGTCTGGCGTTCAACGCCAGAAATGGGCTCTCCCCAGGGTGTTTTATTTTGCATGTCTCTGTCACTTTCCTAAGTGCTACACATGATCACAAACATCAAAAAGCAAGAGAAAAACTAAAATATGAATGCAAACTAAAGGAAATGAAAAGGAATAGAAAGTACTATGCTAATAGTTGGGTTGCCTCCCAATAAGTGCTTCTTTATCGTCATTAGCTTGACGGACAACTCTAGTACGGAGGTAGGTAGGTGCTCAGATCTTCACCCCTTACACTGAACTTTCTCCCTGTATTTTCATGAATGAGCTCCACATGCTCTAGAGATAGGATCCTACTCACTGTGTGTGGAATGACAGGACTCTTGGTGAAGACAACTCTCATGCCAGGTGAGAGACCTTCATTGGAGATTTTCTTGTCCCCCCATCCTTTAGGTACCTTCTTCTTAGTACCTTCCTTCTCAGTTCTTGATAATGGTTGCCCAACACCAAACTTAGAGTTGGTGTCTGGGGGCTCTGTAAAGCTCTGCACTGAGAGGCAAGGCTGAAACATAATGTGCTATACCATGGTACCTCCTTTGTCAGAGGGAGATTGAGGGTTGGGTATCTTGAACAAGATACAATCCTCATGTAGTCTCAAGACTAGCTCTCCTCTTTCCACATCAATAATGGCTTTAGCAGTGGCTAGGAAAGACCTTCCAAGGATGATGGATTCATCTCTATCCTCCCCATTGTCTAGGATTGCAAAATCAGCAAGAATGTAAAAGTCTCCAGCCTTCATTAGGACATCTTCCACCATGCCATGTGCCCTTTTCAGGGACTTGTCTGCCATCTCCAATGAAATCTTGACACATTGCACCTCTAGAATTCTTAGTCTCTTCATTACAGAGAGAGGCATGAGGTTGATGGTTGAGCTAAAGTCACATAGTGCCTTCTCAAAGGTGATGGTCCCTATAGTACAGGGAATCAGGAAGCTTCCGAGATTTGGCAGCTTTTGAGGGAGCTTCCTCTGGATCAAGGCGCTGCACTTCTTGGCTAGAACCATAGCCTCATCTTTCTCCTATAACACCTCTGTATGAGAGGAGTTGCCCTTCATCTTCCTGAGGATTGCCAGGAACCAAGCAATTTGCTCTTCCTTGGACTCTTCATCCTCTTCTGAAGAAGAGTATTCTTCAGATTCCTCTCTCAACAAAGGGGCATGCAAAAGTGACTATTTCAGTCTTCTCATGAGCTCTGATTTCCTTGAGCTCCTTAATAACAAGCTCGTCTTTGGGTTCGGTCACAACCTCCACCATGAGGGCCTTGCACTCTTCCTTTAGATTTACCTCTGTGTTGCTTGGAAGAGTGTTAGAAGGGATCTTTGGGATCCTCTTACTCAGCTGACCAACCTGTATCTCCAAGTTCCTAATAGAAGACCTAGTTTCAGCCATGAAACTATGCGTGGTCTTGGAGAGGTTAAAAACTATAGTAGTCAAGTCAGAAAGGCTCTATGTGGGAGTCTCCATCTGCTGCTGAGAGGGTTAGAATGGTCTGTTGTTGAACCTGTTCTGGTTCATTTCACCCTGATTGTTATTGAAGCCTTGTTGAGGCTTCTGTTGATCTTTCCACCCAAAATTGGGGTGGTTCCTCCATCCATGATTGAAAGTATTCAAATAGGGATTGTTGTTAGAGTTTTTTGAGGAGTTTTCCATGTAGTTAACCTCCTCCATTGTGGTCTAGGCGTTATCACATGCGTCTATCTCATAAGCTATCTCTGGACAGTAAGCATCCGAGCTCTGCATCTCGCTCAGGTGCTAGGTGATCATGTTGATCTGCTGGGATATGAGCTTATTTTGAGCCAAGATGGCGTCTATGGTGTCTACTTCTAGGACACTTCTCTTCTGAGCTACCCCATTGTTCACAGGGTTCCTCTTAGAAGTGTACATATACTAGTTGTTGGCAACCATATCAATAAGTTCCTGCGCCTCTTCAGGCGTCTTCTTGAATGGAGGGATGCACCTGCAGAGTAATCCAAAGACATCTTGGATGCCTCATATAGGCCATCATAGAGGATGTCTAGCATGGTCCAATCAAAAATCATGTCAGGAGGACATCTCCTGATCAGTTGCTTGTATCTTTCCCATGCTTCATAGAAGGATTCACCCTCTTTTTGTCTGAAGGTTTGTACTTCTAAGAACTTGGTCAAGAATCCATTGACCACCTTTTCCTAGGTGTCTAGGCTCTCTTTAGGCTGAGAATCCAGCCATAGCCTTGCTCTGTCTCTTACTATAAAGGGGAAGAGTATGAGCTTGTAGACTTATGGATTTAATCCATTAGTCTTGACAGTGTCACATATCTACAGAAAGTCAGATATGAATTTGTTAGGATCTTCTTGTGAAAGTCCATGAAACTGGCAGTTCTGTTGTACTAGAGTGACCAGTTGAGGTTTTAACTCAAAACTTCAAGAAACTCAAAATTGCATATATAGACAAAGTAACTTGAACCATAAGAAAATAAAAGCAAAAGAGATGTAAATTAAAGAGAAGATTAAGAGTACTTACAAAAGATGAGTAAAATCCAAAATCAAAGCTTGCTATAAAATGCTATAATGGAGATGGAAATGAAACCCTAAGAGAGCATTTTCTACTCTACTCCTACTCCTACTCCTAATTTTATGTTCTAAAACTACCTAAATAAAAGCTTTTCTAATATGTGTCGATATCTGATGAAGCCATATTTTACAATATATTTTGGTTTGATTTGAGTGGATTCCATCACATAAACCCATATTTATTCGCCTAAATAGCATGCTTTTGTGAATTCTTTCCTAATTGTGCTTAATTGTGAAAAATATGCTTTTCATGCTTAAATTGACAATTTTAATTCACTTTTCAGCCATTCGATGCCTTGATATATTTGTTTGAGTGATTTAAGGTTTTGAAGGCAAGAATGGCTTGAGAAAGTGGAAGGAAAGCATACAAAGTGGAAGAATTCAAGAAATGAAGGATTTGGAAAGCTGCCAGCCCTGACCTTTCTGTACTAAATTGGTCATAACATGAGCTATATAGATCGAAATGAGGCGGTGTCAGCGGCATTGGAAAGCTAACGTCCGCAGCTTCGATTTGATATATAATTTGCTATAGTGGATATAAGTCTAAGTGTGCGGACGCACACAACTTGTGCGTACACATAGGTCAGAAAATAGCAAGTGTGCGGACGCACATATCTGTGCGTCCGCACAGGTCCCTGCCCGTGAGCTCATTAATGCAAATCGCTGGGGGCAAATTCTGGGCCTCCAAAACCCAATCCAACTCATTTTTTGAAGGTATTTAAGGCCAAAGTGAAGAGGAATGAAGGCGGGGGAGGGGGGTAATTAGGTTTAGGTTTTCTATGTTTTTGCTTTAGTTCTCTAGAGAGAGAAGCTCCCCCTCTCTCTAGAATTAGGATTTTCTTAGTGTAATTTCTTTTAATTTTAGCACTTTAATTCTTGTTTTAGTGTAGTTCATTTATGTTTCTATGCTTTATTATCTTTATCCTCTTCATCTCTTTTGTTCTTTTCTTTTTTATGGCAATTTTCATGTTATGAACACTTTTGTTATTTTAATTCCAATTAATGCAAATTTATGTTTCCATGTCATTTATTGCTTTCTTTAGTTGTCATTGTCATTTTCTTGCTTTTGGTATTTTGGAATTTATTTTATTGTAATTTAATATTATTTTATTTTCATGCACACTAAGTGTTTGATAAAATGCTCGGCTTAGTTTTCCTTTAATTTTTTCTCACTCTTGGCTTGAAATTGTTGACTTGGGTGTCCCTTGAGTCATTGATGTCCATTCTTGTTTGATATATTAGAGTAGTTAGTTAATTTGGTTTACCTTGACTCTATGTGACCCCTTAGTGTTGACATAGGACTTAGGGATTGAAATTAACTATGCCTATTTGACTTATCTTCGATGTAAGGTTGACTAAGTAGGATTAACTCTTCATAATCATCATATGTTTGTGGTTAATGACTAGGATAGGTAGCCTTAGTTATCAATTACTTGCCAAGAGGTTTCTTGCATTTTAATCTTCCTTGCTTTGACTTTTAATTGCTTTTGACTTTTATTGTTTTGATGTTTAAATTCTTGCATATTTAGTTTTCACACTCTTGGTTGAGAAATTGGATGTTTGGGTGAAATTGAGTTGTGGATGTCCATTCCACAATTGTGTAGAAAATGGCTAATTAGTTTGGTTTCCATTGACGCTAGCCTTTCACTAAGTAATTAGTAAGTTGACTAGGACGTATGGATTGAGACCAATTATGCCCTCTTGACTAATTCTCAAGGAGGATTGACTAATTTGAATTGATTCCACACAATTGCCATGTTTGTGGTCCATAACTAGGATAGGAATTCCAAATTCTCCAATTCTCACCTAGAGCTCTCTTTTTACTTGCTTTCCTTTAATTTCCTGCATGATCATCCACTTTCTTGCTATTTACATTCCTTTTCTCTCTTGCTTTCATTCCCAATCCCCCATTCTCTCTCTCTCTCTCTCTCTCTCTCTCTCATAGCCAATGACATTACACTTCATTGCAACTCCTAGGGAAGACGACCCGGGAGCTAAATACTCTCGGTTATTTTGTATTGACTTTATTATTTGATCTTGAGAATTCATTGTTGGTTTGGACTATTCTACCGATGACTTGATGCTTGTTTTGATTGATTCCAAACCATGCAAGAATCATCTGCATCAAATTTGGCACCGTTGCCGGGTAGTTACAATGGTGTAAAGTTTTTGGCTACTGTATATATGTTAATATGTAAATAACTTGCTTTTTGGTTGTCTTTGTTGATGGTTAGGATTGGGATCCTAGAGGACATTGGACATTCTAGCATTGGTGGGGAAGTCAAGCACAAGCCACTATAGCAAGGGCTCTCCCAATTGTCTAACTTAAAGACATTAAATAAAAGTGCTTGGTAACATCATTCCTACTCTTCTCTTTTTACATATATTTTGGGTTAATTACATGTTTGCTTATTTTGGTTAGCTTAGAATTAGTTTAATTTTGAGATTTTTAAGTTAATTTTGGTTTGGATCATGAATTTATGGGTTCTTGCATCTGTTGGTGTTGAGTTTTGATTGAACTAAGGCTTGGTACCTTAGAATTTTGAAGAAAAAATTTTGCAAAACAGGGCATTTTGCGTCTGCACGTACCTGTGCGTGCGCACAAAACTTCTATTTTCTGAGACCTGTGTGTGCGCACCGACTTGTGCGCACGCACACGTACCATTTTCCCCCTGTTCGCACACTAGCATGCCTTGTGCGCACGCGCTCAGTTGCTTTCTACGACCTGTGCGTACGCACACATACACTTTTTCGCGCTGTATGTGCGGCCGCACAGACGTGTGCGTTCGCACGCCAACTTGCAACTACTCTGGTGGGAGCGTTGGCACAGCTTGTGCGCATGAACTACTGCCCCTTATGCTCTTGTGCGCGCGCACACGTGATCCTCTTTAAAAAAAAAAAGTGTTCTGTGCATGCGCACACGCTTGTGCATACTCACACCTTCTAGTCCCCTCTCTGTTCAGAGCGCTCGCACACATTTATGCGTCCGCTCACCCTCCATTTCTTTACCTTCTGTGCGTGCGCACACCTAGGTGCGTACGCACGCATCTTGCTTCTCTCTCTGCTGATAGCGTTCGCACACCTGGTGTGGACGCACACCTTCCCTTTTCAGCCTTGTGTGCGTACGCGCACTACCCTGTGCGTGCGCACACCCCTGTTTTCTCACACTTTACTTCTTTTCTTCTCTTCTCTCTACTTCTTCTCTTCTTCTTTCTTCCACCCCTTTCTTCTCTTACTTTTGCCCTCTTTTCTACTTTTTCTAGTTGCTTTTCATTTTTTATTTTAGTAAATTTATACTAGCTTTGATTTAGTTATTTGTTAATTAAATAAATTGCAAGTGTTTGTTGATGATTATTGGGTTACTTCTTGTTTAAGTTTTGGTTTAATTGTTGATGAATACGTGCACTGGACAGTAACTCTTTATTTAATTGCCTAATTGAATTGTGAGTTTGATTCATATATTGTAGCTACCATATGCATTAGACTTTATCCTTGTTTGGCATCTTGAATTGTGCACTTTTACTTTAGTGAATTGAGTTGAGCTATTTAGTCATCATGGTTCTTAAGTCAATATAATCACATAACAAGGTATTTGTTCCTTGTTAATGCTTTGCATTTTTTTTGAGTTGACTTGACTTGATTCTTATTATGACTTGTCACTTTTTGTAACAAGCACCTTACACATGTGATTATTTCCTTATTCCTAAGGATGAATAAGTAGTCTCTTTTCATCATAGAATTGGTTATTGTTGATTGTGCCATTCTCTATTCACTTTGCGCTTTCACTTGCACAATCTCACTATCCAATATATTTTATACTCAATTCACTTTAGTTGTGGTTACCTAGGTTGTTTGTGCCTAAAGTTTTGCTTATTTATTACTTGCAACCTAGGACTACTTGATTGAGGGACATGCTATTTCTTTTGATTATGTGGTTTCTATTTTTACCCCACCAATGTGTTGTATTCTAAACCGTGCACACTTTCAATACACACATTGTCTTCTATTATACCACGCTCATATGCCTTGTTCCTCAATTGTTGTTCCTGTGTTTATACAAAGCAACCGGAGCCCCCGGAGCCCACCAGCTGGAGGTGGAGCCTCACCGTCCTTTACCCCGGATCATGTGCATGCACGGAGGACCATGCATTATTTAAGTGTGGGGGAGGATTGCCAACTTCAAGGGGGATAAAATTTCTTTTCTTAGACACTTTGCAACATTTTTCCTTTTTGTCCTTTTTCTTCAATTTTTGTAATTTTTTGTTCTTGTTTGCATTTTGTTTGGATTGTTTGTATATATCTCTTTAATGCTTAGTTATAGGATAGTAAGTACTTGTATGTTACATGTTAGATTGAATAAGTTTAGTAAAATAACAAAGAATTTTCAAGAAATCTCTTTTAGGACATTCCATTGATTAGATTTGAAAATTATTTTTTGAATTGGCTTGAAGTAGCTTTTTATGGAACATAGAAAAGAGCTTGAACAAATTACCTAGTGAGATTTGAGCTTTAATTGTGTGGTTGCACATTTTCAACCATAATTTTTTGTTCTTGTGTGATAAACTCCTTTTATGATTGTGATCTTAGATTTGCTTTAGTCTATATGTCTTATATTTGTTGTTTTGGATTGCATTTAGTATGATTGAGGCCATCTTTGTATAGCTCACTAACCCATATGACCAACCCTTGAATCTATCTTTGTAAACCACTTTTTGAGCCTTTAATTCTCCTTTGTTCTCATTATAAGCACATCATTCACCCTAAGTGAAAAACCATTATGTCCATTGATTGTATCTTTGATTGGCTTGGGTTTGAGTGTGTGTGTTAATCAAGTATGGGGAGAATTTGTGAGAAACATTGGTAGTTAGCTAGCTTTGGGTGTTCATTGAAAATATGGCAAAATGGGTAATTATTCATGCATCTATTGGTTAAAACATATGCATCTTTTTTTGTTGATAATAAGAAAAAAAAGAAAAAAAAAAGAAAAAAATAAATAAAAAAGAGAAAAGAAAGAAAAAGAAAAGAAAATAGGAATGTAAATAAAGGATGCATATGTGTGTGAATTGGAAAGAGGATGCACGAGTGAATGTGAGAAAGAGAATAAATGGGTAGTTAGGTTATTTTGTTATGTATATGGGATGATATAGGATTAGGTGGGATACTTGAGCTAATCAAAGATCCAATTTATTAGCCCACTAAACCATATTAATCCTACCCTTACCTAAGCTCCATTACAACCCACAAAAGTCCTCATGATATTTGCATTCATTCATCAAATATTAGTTGATTGTTAGATGACTTGCAAATCTTTGAGAAACATGATTAAGGAAAGATTGAGTGAATTGACCCTAAACACTGCGCGACTAGAGTGTAAACACATCTGGTGAGGGTTTCAATTGCTCAATTCTATGTTTCCATTGCTTATTTTGTATCTTTTTGCAAGTTGTTGAACTTAATTTTGAAAATTTCAAATCAATCTTTGGACATTGATCATATTGCTATATTTTTCTTGTCTTGGCCCTGAGCTCCTACTTTGGATTGATTGAGATTCCTTTGTTTGTTTTTTTGCCAAACTCAATAGGAATCATAGTATAGATATATATAGATAGCATTTAGTATAGTTACATGCATGTAGGTAGTTGCATTAATAATTACCCCTTCATTCATCTCCTTTGGTTGGTTTAGCATGAGGACATGCTTGGTTTAAGTGTGGGGGAATTGATGAATCCATATTTTACAATATATTTTGGTTTGATTTGAGTGGATTCCATCATATAAACCCACATTTATTCGCCTAAATAGCATGCTTTTGTGAATTCTTTCCTAATTGTGCTTAATTGTGAAAAATATGCTTTTCATGCTTAAATTGCCAATTTTATTTCACTTTTCTCCCATTCGATGCCTTGATATATTTGTTTGAGTGATTTAAGGTTTTGAAGGCAAGAATGGCTTGAGAAAGTGGAAGGAAAGCATACAAAGTGGAAGAATTCAAGAAATGAAGGATTTGGAAAGCTGCCAACCCTGACCTCTCTGTACTAAATTGGCCATAACTTGAGCTTTAGAGGTCCAAATGAGGAGGTTCTAGTAGTATTGGAAAGCTAACGTCTGGGGCTTCAATTTGATATATAATTTGCTATAGTGGACATAAGTCTAACTGTGCGGACGCACACAACTTGTGCGTACGCATAGGTCAGAAAACAGCAAGTGTGCGGACGCACACATCTGTGCGTCCGCACAGGTCCCTGCCCGTGAGCTCATTAATACAAATCGTTGGGGGCAAATTTTGGGCCTTCAAAACCCAATCCAACTCATTTTCTGAAGGTATTTAAGGCCAAAGTGAAGAGGAATGAAGGGGGCAATTAGGTTTAGTTTTTATGATGTTTTCTCTTAGTTTCTAGAGAGAGAAGC
>NC_029793.2:44176472-44202901 GCF_000816755.2 Arachis ipaensis | reverse complement strand
ATATATTTTGGTTTGATTTGAGTGGATTCTATCACATAAACCCATATTTATTCGCCTAAATAGCATACTTTTGTGAATTCTTTCCTAATTGCGCTTAATTGTGAAAAATATGCTTTTCATGCTTAAATTGACAATTTTAATTCACTTTTCTCCCATTCGATGTCTTGATATATTTGTTTAAGTGATTTAAGATTTTGAAGGCAAGAATGCCTTGAGAAAGTGGAAGAAAAGCATACAAAGTGGAAGAATTCAAGAAATGAAGGATTTGGAAAGCTGCCAACCCTGACCTCTCTGTACTAAATTGGCCATAACTTGAGCTTTAGAGGTCCAAATGAGGAGGTTCTAGTAGTATTGGAAAGCTAACGTCTGGGGCTTCAATTTGATATATAATTTGCTATAGTGGACATAAGTCTAACTGTCACACAACTCACAACTTGTGCGTACGCATAGGTCAGAAAACAGCAAGTGTGCGGACGCACACATCTGTGCGTCCGCACAGGTCCCTGCCTCATTAATACTTAATACAAATCGTTGGGGGCAAATTTTGGGCCTTCAAAACCCAATCCAACTCATTTTTGGGCCTCCAAAACCCAATCCAACTCATTTTTTGAAGGTATTTAAGGCCAAAGTGAAGAGGAATGGGGGGGGGGGAGGGGGGTAATTAGGTTTAGGTTTTCTATGTTTTTGCTTTAGTTCACTAGAGAGAGAAGCTCCCCCCTCTCTCTAGAATTAGGGTTTTCTTAGTGTAATTTCCTTTAATTTCAGCACTTTAATTCTTATTTTAGTGTAGTTCATTTATGTTTCTATGTTTTATTGTCTTTATCCTCTTCATCTCTTTTGTTCTTTTCTCTTTTATGGCAATTTTCATGTTATGAACACTTTTGTTATTTTAATTCCAATTAATGCAAATTTATGTTTCCATGTCATTTATTGCTTTCTTTAGTTGTCATTGTCATTTTCTTGCTTTTGGTATTTTGGAATTTATTTTATTATAATTTAATATTATTTTATTTTCATGCACACCAAGTGTTTGATAAAATGCTCGGCTTAGTTTTCCTTTAGTTTTTCCTCACTCTTGGCTTGAAATTGTTGACTTGGATGTCCCTTGAGTCATTGATGTCCATTCTTGTTTGATATATTAGAGTAGTTAGTTAATTTGGTTTCCCTTGACTCTATGTGACCCCTTAGTGTTGACATAGGACTTAGGGATTGAAATTAACTATGCCTATTTGACTTATCTTCGATGTAAGGTTGACTAAGTAGGATTAACTCTTCATAATTATCATATGTTTGTGGTTAATAACTAGGATAGGTAGCCTTAGTTCTCAATTACTTGCCAAGAGATTTCTTGCATTTTAATCTTCCTTGCTTTGACTTTTAATTGCTTTTGACTTTTATTGTTTTGATGTTTAAATTCTTGCATATTTAGTTTTCACACTCTTGGTTGAGAAATTGGATGTTTGGGTGAAATTGAGTTGTGGATGTCCATTCCATAATTGTGTGGAAAATGGCTAATTGGTTTGGTTTCCATTGACGCTAGTCTTTCACTAAGTAATTAGTGAGTTGACTAGGACTTATGGATTGAGACCAATTATGCCCTCTTGACTAATTCTCAAGAAGGATTGACTAATTTGAATTGATTCCACACAATTGCCATGTTTGTGGTTCATAACTAGGATAGAAATCCCAAATTCTCCAATTCTCACTTAGAGCTCTTTTTACTTGCTTTCTTTTAATTTCTTGCATGATCATCTACTTTCTTGCTATTTATATTCCTTTGCTCTCTTGCTTTCATTCCCAACCCCCCCTTCTCTCTCTCTCTCTCTCTCTCTCTCTCTCTCTCTCATAGCCAATGACATTACACTTCATTGCAACTTCTAGGGAAGACAACCCAGGAGCTAAATACTCTCAGTTATTTTGTATTGACTTTATTATTTGATCTTGAGAATTCATTGCTGGTTTAGACTATGCTACCGACGACTTGATGCTTGTTTTGATTGATTCCAAACCATGTAAGAATCATCTACATCAATATCCCATTCATATAGCACTCCCAATCAGCTTCAGGCCTTCCCAAATTGGGCCAAAAGCCCCCAAAAATCATGGATCACGTGTTTCATTAATGAAACCACGTGCAGGGACCTGTGTGTACGCACAAACGTGTGCGTACGCACACTTTGCTGAATGTTCACTTGTGCATACGGACACAGGGTTGTGCGCACGCACACTAGCTGATTTCCTTCATGTGTGTAGGTACACTTGCTTGTGCGCACGCACGCTTGACTGTGTGTGCTTTTCCTTGTTTTCTTTATGTGTTCTCCCTTTGTACATGCTTCTTTCCACTTTTGTGTTGCCAAACTTGCCTCTAGGAGCTAAAATCACTTAACAAATATGTCATGGCATCGAATGGCATAAAAGTGGGATTAAAATCACTAATTTAAGCACAAAAATGCATGTTTTCACATTTAGGATCAATATAGGGAGAAAACACAAAAGTATGCTATTTAAGTGAATAAGTGTGAGTTTATGTGATGAAATCCATTCAAATCAAGCTAAAATATATCGTCAAATATGGACTCATCAATTCCCCCACACTTAAACAATAGCATGTCCTCATGCTAAATCAAACAAGGAGAATAATCAAAGGGGTAAACAACTTATTGAATGCAACTATCTATATGCATGCAGGCATACCATATTCTATCTATATCTATCTATCTATCTATAGTTCCTATTAGTTTGGTGAAAACAAACACACAAATTTTCAAGCAAGAGTATAGACATACAGGGTTAAGCAAATAAGTAATCCAATGCAATTAAAATTTAAATAATTGATTAAACTCATCAAAATGAAACAACCTGCAAGAATGCATGATAAGAGAGGTGTGGAAACATAGAATTGAGTAATTGAACCATCACTAGGTGTGTATATACTTTCAACACTCGGTGTTTAGGGTTAATTCACTCAAGTCTCCTCTAATCATGCTTTCAAGAATTTGCTTTTCATCTAACAATCAACAACATATGATGCATGAATGCAATTATCATGAGGACTTATTAGGGTTGTAATGGGGTTAGGGTCAAGGTGGGATAGATATGGCCAAGTGGACTAATTCAATTGAATCATTGATTAGTTTAAGTATCCAACTCAACCTATATCAACCAAATAACAAAATATGCAACCTAACTTCCCATTCCCTTTTTATACACATTCATGCATCTTCATCCAAATTCACATATGCATTTCTTATTCATTTTTTTCTTTTTCTTTGGGATCACTTTTGTCCCATCTTATTATTTTCTTCATTTCATTTTTTCTCTTTTGTTTTTTTCTTTTCTATTTCTTTTTTTTATGACAAATGTATATGGTTAAAACAAATTAATACATGAATGTGCACCCATTTTCCAAAATTTTCAATGAATATCCAAAATAAAATTTTTCTCTACCAATGCTTCCCAAAATTTTCCCTACACTTAAATGATACACACACTTCAACCTAAGCTAATCAAGGATACAATCCAATATAAATTATGGTTTTTCGCTTAAGGTTGTGTTATGGTAATATAGAAAACAATGGGGTAAATAAGGCTCGAAAGGGTTTAACAACGGTAGATGCAAGGGTAGGTCCATATGGGTGAGTGAGTTTAATTCAAAAATGGCCTCAATCATGCTCAATGCATTCGAACATCAACTATTGAAAATAAAGAATCAAGCAAAACAAAGATCACAATCATAGAAGAGATATAGCACACAATGAACAAAATTTTGTGGTTATAAATTATAACCACTCATTATAGGCTCAAATCTCCCAAGGTATTTTGTTCTTTCCTCTTCTATGTTCCATAAAATTCATTCAAGCAAGTTCTAAAAATAATTTTTTTCAAATCAATTCAATAGAGCGGCCTTGAAACAAAATTCTTGAAAATCTTTGTTGTTTTTCACCAAAATTATTTCCTATATGTATGTATGATGTGATGGGTGAAAAGTTCAAAATTTTCTAGTTTTATTCCTAATTTTTAACAACCAAAAACTAACATGAACAATTAAAACAAAATTGAATTAGGCACTATGATATTCACATCATCCAATCATAACTTCTATCTATAAAATATATACCATGCAAAAATGCAAAATGCAATAACTATGGATGAACTAAGATGTATATATACTAGAAGAAAATGCAGTGTAACAATCAAAAACACTCCAAATATATACAAGAAACATAATAAAAGAAACAAAAATAAAGTGCAAAGTATTCGAACAAGAAAATTTACTCCCCAAAAATGGCAAATCCTCCTCCACACTTAAGCGGTTGCACAGTCCTCCATGCACGAACATAATCCAGGGTGAAATGTCTCTCAAGTGGTCCACCTTCAGCTGGCGGATGTGGGGGCTTGGGTTGCATGGAAATCTCCAAGTCCAATGCATTCTCAGCATCTTCGTCCACGGTGTCCTTCTCCTCCCCCGGCTCCTTGCCTTTATGTCTCATCCTCGAAAAGAATGAATAAAGTATAATTAAGAATCATAGGAAAAGTAGCACAAAAAGGTAAAGGAGGGAGCAAATACATTGTATGCTTGGAGAAAAAAGAAAACAAACAAGTATTTAATTGAGAAAGTTTGTATAGTAGTGTGGTATGATAAAAAGATAAGCCATGTGTGTATTCCAATTATGCGCGCGGTTAGAATACACACAACGGCCAGTTAAAACAACATCCACACAATCAAAAAGTAAGCATAGGTTCCTCAATTAAACGGCCTAAGTTGCACGTAATGAATAAGCATCAATTAGACTCAAGCAAGCTTAGGTAGTTACAATAAGAGTGAATTAAATTCAGGATATATTGGATATTGAAATTGTGCAAGTAAAAGCGCAAAATTAATGAAATAGCACCACAAGCAATAACCAATTCAATGATGAAAAGGAAATTACTTATTCATCCTCAGAAATAATAAAATAATCACATGTATAAGGTGCTTGTTACAAAAGGTGACAAGTCTTGATAAGAATCAAGTCAAGCCAACTCAAAAAATGCAAAGCATTAACAAGGAACAAATACCTTGTTATGTGATTATATTGACTTAAAACCCATGATGAACAAGCAATTCAATTCACTTCGCTAAATTCAATATGCACTTGTTCAAAATTTCACCAAATAAGAAATCAAATGTCACTCTTGCATATCAATTTGGTGCTAGCAACTCAAGGCAATGAACAAGTACATTCTTGAAATTCCAATCTAAAACAACATTATAATCATGCAAAAGTGCACCATTCTTGATTAGAATGCCAAACAAGGACATAGTCTAACACATATGATAGCTACAACACATGCATTAGACAAAAAGTTCATTCAGGCATTATGTCAAATACATGGAGTACAGTGCACATATTCATCAATTCAAGCAAAAATTCAAGTATCAACAACCCACAAATAAAAAAAATTTCAACACTTGCAATGCAACAAAGAAATAATTAAGCAAAACTTAAGCTAAATAACCAAAGTTAAATAAAGAAAACAGAAATTAAGCAAGCAACTAAACATAACAAAGAAGATTAAAACAAGAAAATTGAAAAGCTAAAGGATGGAAAAGAAAAAGATAGATAACAGTGGCATTTGTGTTAGGCACTGTGAGACTCACGGCGGTTAGCTTAGCCGGAGAAGAGAAGAAAGAAAGAAGAAAAAGAAAGAAGGAAGAAGAAGTAAAAGAAAGAAGAAGGAGATGAAAAAGAAGAAAAGAGAAGGAAGAAAGAGAGAGAGAGAGAGAGAGGTGGTGACGGCGACCGAACGGTGCCGGCGGCGGTGGTGGTCGCCAGAAGGATGGGGCGGGGTTGGGTTGGGATAGGGGGTAGAAGAAGAAGGAAGGAAGAAAAGGGGTGGGGCTGGCGCAACAGGGCACCCTTTCTCAATAACGCCCAGAACGGGGCTTATGCGTACGCACAAGAGAGTGTGCGTACGAACACCAACAAAAATTGGGGGCGTTTATACGCACAGACCATGCGAGCGCTGCAGGCAGAGAGGGTGTTATCTTGCGTGCGTGCATACAGGATTGTGCGCACGCACAGGACTGTGCACACGCACAATGAACTTCTTTTTTTTTAACAGTGTAAAATGATCATGTGTACGTACGCACCGGCATGTATGAGTACACACAGAATGAAAATGTTATGGGGTGCTAACGCACAAGGTCTGCAAGCATTGTGAACAGAATATGTGCAAACAAGTGTGCCTACGCACACTGCTATGCGAATGCACAAATGGTAAAAACTATGGGGAGTGTGCGTACGCACAAGGCTGTGCGCACGCACAGAACTCTGTTTCTGCAACATTTTTAATGCCTCTAATGCACTAACCATGATATTAATCAAAGGTTTTCAACCCCAAAACATATCATTTTAGAAAAACACATGATCAAACATAAAATACAACTAAATTAAACCTAGAATGCAATCAAACTAAGCTAATGAAAGAGACAAAATTCAAGAAACAAAAACTAAAAAAGAGAAAGGTTGAAAGGATATTACCATGATGGGGTGTCTCCCACCTAGCACTTTGGTTTAAAGTTCTCAAGTTGGACATTTGGTTGGAGCTCTCATCAAGGAGGCTTGTGCTTCCATCCATCCTTGAGTTGCAAACTATGCTTGCTCTTTCAAGATCCTCCGGGATCCCAAACGAAGTACATTAAACTCTCAAGCAACCTCAAGCAAGAAATTAGGATCCAAAATTATTGGTTGTAGAGGTGTATGCCCGGATCCCACACTTTGGTTTCTCTATCATCCTCTTGTTGTTTTTTACTTGTGCCCTTGGATGAACAACCTCTCAAATCACCTTTGAATCACCCAATTGAATCTTGAAATCCTCCTAATTGAGCCTTGATCCATTTGTGCCTTGAATTTCTTTGGAAACCAACATCCACTCCTTCAACATTCAACACTCCAAGAAGGGCCTTAAGTTGATGATCCGTTTCTAAGATAGCAAATTGATGTGGGCCGATGAAGCTCATTAAGGATATTGTTACCCACTCAATTTGTCCTTGGGTTGGAGTCATCCTATTGGACTCTTGTATGAATAACCCCACTTCTTGGGTAACTACCTCTTCCTCACCACTTTTTTCTAGCTCTTCTCTTTCTCTCTCAAACTCAAGAGGGGATGGTTCCTCAAGATTATTGAGGAGATTGACCAAGGTGGACAAAAAATTATTGATGATGCAATCCACTTCTTGATCAAACTCCTTCAATTCTCCATTTACCTCTTGTGGTTCAATTGTTTTACCTTCCTCCTCTTGTGACTCAAGTCCTAGCTCCTCTTCTTCTCTTTGAGACTCCATGTTCTCCTCCTCACTACACTCCTTAGTTGATCCTCCACCTTTCTCAAGGGGGATATCTTGATTGCTTGAGTGTAGTACGGTCAAGTGGTTCACCGCTTCGGCTATAGTAGCCATGAACTCCCTTTGCTTCTTTCGGAACCTTTCTTGCTCTTGAAAGAATTCTTGAAGGTCTTGTTGTTCTTAGGGCAAGGGTTTGAGAACTTCATATTGAGGTGAAGAAGGTTCAATGGTTGGGAGAAAAGGTTATATAGTTAAAAGGTCTGTCATGTGGGTGAGGGTATTGAGGTGGTGTATAAGCAGGCGATGGTTCATATGGTTGGTGGCAAGGTATATAGACATTTTGATTCCATGGAGGTGTATGGTGTGGTGCTTGAAGGTTTGGTGGTTGAGGGTTGTGTATGGGGTATCCTTCATATCTTTGGGTTTAGTATGCACATTGGAAAGGGTTTGGGGGAGGATTTGGCTCGTTGTAGTATGGGGAAGATTGCTCCTCCCTTTATTGCTTCTCCCATTCCATGATGCTATCCCAATTTGAGTTCATCATACCCTACAAAATAGTCACAACCAAGCTCCAAGCAACAAGAGTGAGTGTAGGGGGTATCTTTCATATCTTTTGGTTCGGTATGCACATTGGGGAGGGTTTGGCTCGTTGTAGTATGAAGGAGGTTGCCCCTTCCTCATTTGATTCTCCCAGTCCATGATGCAATCCCAATTTAAAATTATCATACCCTACAAAATACTCACAACCAAGCTCCAAGCAACAAGAGTGATAGTTCATAGAGAAAGTAGAAAATAAAAGCAAAAGACATCAACAAACAAGAAAAACAAACACCTAGATATTAATAAAAACAACCAAACAACCAAGAAGTAAGATATTTACACTATCAACATATTTACAACAACCTAAGATATAACACCAATTGCATCCCCGGCAACGGCGCCAAAAACTTGATGAGTAGGATTTGCACCGGTTTGGATTTTTTCCACTTAAAATAACTTACGTTGCAAGTATATACCAAACTGGCAACCAACTCCCAACATCAAAGTTTAGATTTTTTTTCCAATACAAAATAATTAACCGAGAGTAATTAAACCTCGGGTCGTTCTCCCTAGGAATGCAATTAAAATGTCACACTTTCGATTGTGAGGAAAAGGGATTTTTGTAATCAAAGAACTAAAGATTAAAAGAACTTAATAAATAAAAGAACCAAGAGATGATCAAAATTGATATTAATGCAAATAAAAAGGGAAGCAAGGTCAAAACTTAGTGAAAATGCTATTAATGCATAAAAAGCCTTGACTTGGGAATGAGGATCCAAGGAATCCTATCATCGTCATAACCACAACTATGGCAATTATGATGAGTTAATCTCACTTCGTCTACACCTAACATTGAGGAGTAAGTCGAGCAAGCATAATTTATCTTAATCCATAAGTCCTTGCTAACTTACCAAATTAATTGGT
The DNA here is from genome assembly GCF_000816755.2 of Arachis ipaensis. Classification (NCBI taxonomy): domain Eukaryota; kingdom Viridiplantae; phylum Streptophyta; class Magnoliopsida; order Fabales; family Fabaceae; genus Arachis; species Arachis ipaensis. The sequence goes on along the minus strand of NC_029793.2, from coordinate 44,194,110 downwards.
AAAAAGCTAGCGTCAATGAAAACAAGAGTCAACTAACTACCCAAGAATAGCCACTAAATGTTGGACATTATGACTCTAGTATCCTAGGAACTCAAATTCCAAGCCAAGGTGTGAAAATCTACTCAAAATTACCAAGTGACATTTTCAAAAATACTTGGTGGGCATATAACCAAAACATGAAAAATTGCAAAGGAAAATGAAAACTATAACCAAACTATTTACGATATCAACAATAGACAATCAAACAAGCATATATAAAGCATAAAACATTAAATTCATCAATCAAAACTTCAAGAAACTCAAAATTGTATATATAGACAAAGTAACTTGAACCATAAGAAAATAAAAGCAAAAGTGATGTAAATTAAAGAGAAGATTAAGAGTACTTACAAAAGATGAGTAAAATCCAAAATCAAAGCTTGCTATAAAATGCTACAATGGAGATGAAAATGAAACCCTAAGTGAGCATTTTCTACTCTATTCCTACTCCTACTCCTAATTTTATGTTCTAAAACTACCTAAATGAAAGCTTTTCTCCTATGTGTTGATATCCCTTCATATAGCACTCTCATTCAGCATTAAGCCTTCCCAGATTGGGCCAAAAACCCCAAAAAATTGCANTAGGGACCTGTGTGTACGCACACTTTGCTGAATGTTCACTTGTGCATACGCACACAGGATTGTGCGCATGCACACCAGCTGATTTCCTTTATGTGCGGACACACACTTGCTTGTGCTCACGCACACTTGACTGTGTGTGCTTTTCCTTGTTTTCTTCATGTATTCTCCCTTTGTACATGCTTCCTTCTACTTTTGCCTTGCCAAACTTGCCTCTAGGACCTAAAATCACTCAACAAATATGTCATGGCATAAAAGTAGGATTAAAATCACTAATTTAAGCACAAAAATGCATGTTTTCACATTTAGGATCAATTTAGGGAGAAAACACAAAAGTATGCTATTTAAGTGAATAAGTGTGAGTTTATGTGATGAAATCCATTTAAATCAAGCTAAAATATATTGTCAAATATGGACTCATTAGTGTTCTTTCAGGTTCAGGATCCGGATCAAAGAGAGGTTCTTTATCCCTACTTCTGTTCATAAACAAGAAGAAAGAAACCAAGAAGAAAAGAAGAAAGGAGTCTCTATGCTAGAATATAGAGGTCCTTGGTTAGAGAGATAGAGAGGGAGAAGAGAAAAATGAAGGTATCTTTTAATTAATAGATTTTCTTTTTGAAAATAAAGAAAGAGAAAGAGTTGAGAATTTTTGAAAAAGGAGAGAGAGAAAGAAATAGAATATTTTCGAAAAGAAGAAAGAGAGAATTGAAGAGATTTTGGAAAAAGAAGAAAGAGAAAAATCAAAGAGATATTAAACTTTTAAAATTAGAATAAGATAAAACAAATAAATAACTAAAAAGATTTGAAAATAAAATAAAATATTTGATTTTGAAAATTTTGAAATTTTAAAAAAAGAGTCAATCAAAGATTTTAAAATTTAAATTTGGAAAGAAGAAGTCAAACAAGATAAGATTTTAAAAATTTTAAAGATTTTAAAATTAAAATTTAAAAGAAAGATAACCAACGAAATACTAATCTTTTAAAATTTGAAATCAAATTAAAGATAAGATAACAAAATTTTGAGAATCAAAGAAAGAAAAGATAAGATAAAGAATTAAAGATAAAAGATAAAACAAGAAAAACAAGATTACTAAACAAGACACCAAACTTAAAATTTTAAATTAGATTTTGAAAAATTTTTCGAAAAAAAAATTGAAAATTAAAAAGAAAAGAACAACACTAGATGGACACCAAACTTAAAAATTTTGAAATCAAGGACACTAATTTTCGAAAAATAAAAAGAAAAAAACACTAAAAGACATTAAACTTAAAAATTTGAAATCAAACAAAGAAAAACATAAAGAAAAATTCGAACACCAAGAAGAAGAAACAAGAACAATTTTCCAAAAACTCAGGAAAAGAACTGAAACCAAAGTGACACCAAACTTAAGACTTGACACAAGACTCAAACAAAAGAAAAAGATGACTAAAGATGAATTTTTTTTTGAAAAAGATTTTTAAAACGAAAATAAGAAACACAAAAAGAAAAACAATAAAAAGTACATGATCTAAGCTGCAAGACAACCGTTAATTTGTCAATCACAAACAATCCCCAGCAACGTTGCCAAAAACTTGGTGCACGAATTTGTGACCTGCACAACTGAACCGGCAAGTGCACCAGGTCGTCCAAGTAATACCTCAGGTGAGTGCGGGTTGAATCCCATGAGGATTGCCGGATTGAGCAAGATGTGGTTATCCTGCAAATCTTAGTTAGGCGAATGGAAAGATAGTTGTTGTTTGTTGTCGGCGCATAAACAAGCAATAATAATAAAACGTAGAAATAGTAATGAGAGATCAGTTAAGGCTTCGGAGATGCTTATTCTTCTGGATCAACACGTCATACTAACTACTCCAATGAGGAATGATTCCTTTAATGGCAAGGCTGTAAGTGATTAAGTCATTGGTTGTGGTCATTAATCTCCTCAGGTCCAAACCAAACACCCGAACAGGCTATATCAATCTGGGAGAGGGTGAAGCACACACAATTTAATCTCTTGATGATCCTACTCAAAACGCCATAGACAAGGTCGAATCTTCCGGATCAGAGAATAACGCTCTATGATTCTAGCCCTTAGAGCCACAGGAGCCTCAATTACCCTTGACTAACGGGATTTCATGTCACATATCCCAATTATCCCAAGTAACTTATTGGAACCCGTGATACACTCTCAAGATATAGCTCAATACTATCCGAGTCAGGACTCGTAAAGAACTCATGTAGAACAGGGAGTCATACTTTTGTTCAACCCCAAGTTCATAAGGATGAAGAACGACAATGCATCATAGAATAGAATCAAACATAGATTGAAGTAGAAAAGTAATCCTATTAATCCATAGGAATCAGTAGAGTTCCTAACTTTAACCTAGGAGGTTTAGTTGCTCATACTATACAGAAAGTAACGTGTGATATGTTCTTAGAGGTTGAAGATCCTAAACATGGGTGATCTTTACCTATATATACTAATCAGGGCCTTGCACTCTTCTCTTGGATTCACTTCTGTGTCTCTGAGAAGAGTGTTAGGGTGTCTCTGCAATTTTTGAGGAAGGTTCCTCTGAATGGCTGCACTGCACTCTTTAGTAAGCACCATGATAAACCCCAATTTTGTGGTTTATCTTGTGTTGAATTTAGAGAATTTTATCATCCTTCCTCACGTTTATTCAATGAAATAGCATAGTTTTGTGAATTTCTCCTAATTTGAGCTTAAGAGTAAAAACATGCTTTTTAAGCCTTTAAATTGCTAATTTATTCCATTCGATGCCTTGATATGTTTGTTAAGTGATTTCAGTATTAGAAAGCAAAGATTGGGTTGAAGGAATGAAGAAAAAGCATGCAAAAATGGAGAATTTATGAAGAGATGAGGATTTGCTGAACTAAAGGCCACCGCATCACCCACGCGAACGCGTGACCAGAGAATCATCAAGCGACACGCACGCGTGATGTTGGTCACGTGACTTAATTAAAGGCAAAAGCTGGGAGAAATTTCTGAGCTCAAGGAGGCCCAAATCCAACTCATTTATGATGTTTTTGAACCCAAGGATGGCAAGGGAATGAGGGGAGAGCAATCATATTATAGTTTTCATCATGTTGTTGGTTAGAATTCTAGAGAGAGAAGCTCTCCATACTCTCTAGAATTTAGGGTAGTTTAGGTAAAATTTTCTTAGATCCAACTTTTAATTCTTGTTTTGATTTAGTTTTTCCTTTAATTTCTTGTTATTACATCTTTGCTATTCTAGTTTTACTTGTCATTTCCTTTATTTTGCTCTCTTTTATGTTTGATGAACTCTTGTTGATTTCAATTTCCTTTTGATGCAATTTTATGTTTCCATGCCTCTTTATGTTTATATTATTTGTTATTGTTGATTTCTTGCTTATGTTAATTATAGCTTTTATTAATTCTTGCATTTTGTGATGTTGACTTTTATTGCACACTAGGTGTTTGATAAAATATTTTCTCTAGTTTTTGAGTAGTTTTCTTTACTCTTGGCCTAAGTTAAGGGAATTGGATGACCATGAGTCATTGGGTCTCATTGATTTGGTGATTTGAGAACCCTTGGTGATCAATTTGATAACCATTGACAATATCCTACTACTAAGTCAATTAGTAGCTAGGTTAGGACCTATGGATTGATGTTGATCAAGCCTATTTGACGTACTTCAATCTTGAAGTAGACATTTTATGTACTTCAAGCATAGAGGTAGACTAAATGGGTTGGCCCTCATAATTGTCTATACATGATTTGTAGACAAGGATGGGTGATCTCAATTCCTATGCCTAGCCAAGAGTTCTTTCCCTTTCTTTACTTCTTTTTGTCATTTACTTTCTTGTTAATTACCAAATTAAACCCCCCTTGCATCTTCAAAGCCAATAATTGATCATTTCATTGCAATTCCTTATGAGACGACCTGAGGTTTAAATACTTCGGTTAATTTTCATTGGGGTTTGTACTTGTGACAACCAATATATTAAAATTTGATTTGAGTATTACTTGTTGGTTGGGAACTTACTATCAACGGAATTAATTTGTGTGAAAATTCCTAACCGACGGTTTTACTCTTTCAAATTTTTGGCGCCGTTGCCGGGGAAATACAATGGTGTTATATTATTGGCTATTGTGAATATGTGAATATGTTTGCCATTTTGCTTGTTTGTTAGTTTTTGTTAGGTTTAGGACTTTGTTGCTTATTTTTGTTAGCTTTGTTTTTATTTGCTACTATGAAATCTCATCCCTTTGACTATGAGTTTGGTTCAAATTATGTTGTAGGAAATGGAAGATTCAATGAGGATGTGCATCAAGAATTTGGGAATCAAAGATGGGAGGAGCCTTAAAGGATTGATCAACTTTCTTGGCAACAACCTCCTCCGGTCTCTTATAGGTATAATTCCACCCCTAATTCATATCAGTCTAATGGATGTGGTGATCCTCATTGTGGTTGTCAACAACCACCACCATATGCCTATGAACCATCTCCTCAATATGGTTTTGAACCACCACACTCACAAGTCCCCTACCACTAAATACTTCCATATAACCCTAATCCTTATCCATCATACCAACCACCTTGCGAGCTGTATGAACCATACATAGAGCCACCACAATTCCAACACAACTACTCCCAAGAACCACCCCATATACACCATCTCCATAACCTTACCAAGATGAACCACATTCCAATTATGAGCCATTTTTCCCAAACAATAAATCCTCTCTTCCCACACCACCTCCCATAGATGAATCTCTCCATGCCTTCATGATAGAACAACAAAGAGATATTAGCTCTTACATCCAAAGGCAAGAGGAGACGCAAAAGGAGTTCAAGAAGCTAAAAGCCGTGATTGCTACCGTGGCAGAAGTCGTTAGCAACATGGTCTCCTCCCGCCTAAGCCTATACGATCAAGGCACTCCCATTGTTGAATGTGGAGAGGCAATCAAGAAGTATAGTAAGAGAGTGAATTTAGAGCTTCAAGGTGAAGAAGAGGAATTGAAGCAAGAATCACAACCAAGGGAGGAAGTTGAGACAATTGAACTGGAAGGAATGGTTGAAGATTTAGGAGATGTTGAAAGTCCATGGTGATGTATAATTATAGATCCCTCTTCCATGAAGCTCGATATTGATGATGAGGAGGGTGTACAACCTCCAAGGCATATCATGGTGGAAAACTTTGAAGAGGTTGAACAAGAGATGGATTCAATCATTGATGAATTTTTGTGTACAATTGAATCCTCCCTCATTGGACATGAAATTGAGGTTATAGATGAATATGCACAACCTTCCATATACTTGGTAAGTGATGAGGAAGAGATGGAATTGAAAGAAATCTACCAATAAGATGGTTTGGAAGAAGTTGAGCAAGCATTAAGTTCCATCATTGAAGACAACTCTACACCAAGTGACATTGGTGACCTTGTTGAAGATTCTTCCAATGGATATGAAGTTGATGTTGAAGTGGACTTCACACAACCTCCCAAATTTGATTTGGTTGATGATAAGGAGGAGTTGGAAGAAGTTGACAAGCAAGGAGAAGTTGAAGGAAGTTGTCAAGAGGTGAAAATCATCAAGGAAGAGCTCTTTCCATTCTCTTGTATATATAATCAATGAATGAATTGAGTTGCCATTGTTAGGTAGTTTTCTTCTTTTTATACTTTTGCATACCTTGTTTTGATTGTTAGGTTACTTGTTGAATTCATGTTTTGATTAGGATAGTTGTTTTTGAATTGTATCTTGCTTGAAGTGTAAGTTTTGTTTGTTTTGTATTTGAAAATTTTTCAAAAAACCAAAAGATTTGTTGTTAAATCTGAATTTTGGTTCCTTTAGAATGTATATAGGCTAGGAGAGTGCCCTATTTCTATTTTGTACTTTAAAAAAAAAGAGGGTCACCCCACGTGTAAGCGTATGCAATGCGTACGCATCACTGGTTATTATCGCATACCCACGCGTGACCGTGAGTGACGCGTATGCGTCGAAATGCTGATGTTGGCACTCGTGGTACAAAAATCAGAGAGTTGTGCTGGAGTGGTGCTGCGCTTGGGCTGATAGCACAATATAGCCCCACGCGTACGCGTGGGTGACGCATACGCGTCACTTGTCTTTTCTGCGATACACGCGTACGCGTGGGCGACGCTTACGCGTCATGTCGCCTTTTTGCTTTTCGTGCGCGTGCATCACTCATGCGCACGCATGACATTCGCGACTGAGCTGCCCCTGTTTTTGTTCCTTTCTTCTTCTTTCTTTTTCCCTTTCTTCTTTCTTTTCTCCTTTCTTTTTCTTTCTTCTTCCTTTCTTCTTCTCCCTTCTTCCTTTCTTACTTTCTTCTTCTCCCTCTCTTCAAAATTCCATTTCTCATTTTTCTTATTTCTCATTTTCTTTTCTTTATTGCATTTGCATACTTTCATTCATTGCATTTTAATTTTGCTTTTATAGTTTGTTCTTATTTTCTTTTCTAATTTTCTTATTTTTATATTCGTGTTGAATTCTCCTACTCAATTGTTGAGATTTTCTTGGATCGTTTTGATATTGTGTGACTTGTTTAGTATTAATTGTAATATTGTTCCACAGACAAGATTAGTGCTTTAGTCCTCCCTAACTCATTATTCTTTATTTTTATGCCTCATTATCATTGAGTTAGGAAGGAACCAATTGCTCTCATACTTTTTACTAATCTTGGTTATGTCAATTCTTGTTTGAACTTGATGATCCCAAGTATTCTTTTAATTTACTTAATGCTTTGATTTTACTCTTGCATCAAGTAGTAGTTGATATGCCCTTTGCTTACATTGCTTTCTCACTCATATGTTGTAGCTACCATGTAGTTGATAACCCTACTCTTATTTGGCATTAGCCCCTGCCTATGTTCTATTTGCTTTGACATCTTTGTTGTAGGCTTTATTTTCTTTCTTTTTCTCTCCTTATAGGCTGGCCACCGAGAAGGGGAAGGAAACACTTCTAAATGGGGGCAACAAACAAGTTCATCCACACAATCTTTTGGTAGGAGCTCATCAGTTGTAGCAACCCACCCACCTTGCTCTTCTTTGCATGCACCGAGGAGGTGCAAGTTTCTAAGTGTGGGGAGGTCGTCCGACCGACCTCCATGGGTAACAATTTCCTTTTTCAACACCAATACTTAATTTCCTTTGTTAGTTAGTTGTTGCATTGCATGATAGATTGCATGTTAGTTTGAATCTGTACATATTTTACCACTTCTTTCTTGTTAGGACTACTTGGTTAGGGTGATGATTTATTTTCCAAGAAACCGTTTTTAGGGCACCCTACCAATTTGAAAAAAATTTTGTTAAACTTTCTTGAAGAATTTATTTTGGAACATAGTTTTTGAGCTAAGAACACATAAGCATGTGAGTTTTGAGCCTAATTGAATGGTTACATCATATAACCACTTATTTTCATTCTTGTGTGTATTATTCTCTCTCTATGATTGTAATCCTTGATTTGTTTGATTCTTTATGTCTATTATTTTGTGTATGAATGCATTTATATGATTGAGGCCATCAATTCATGTAGCTCACTTACCCAAATAGCCTACCTTTCATCAATCATTGTTAGCCAATTTTGAGCCTATTTAATCTCTTTTGTTCTTTAATTTATCCCATCACCACCCCTAAGTGAAAAACAATAAATTTCCCTTAATTTGGATCTTTGATTAGATTAGGCTAGTGAGGGTGTGTATCATTTGGGTATGGGAAACTTGGGAATATTGGTTGAGGTAAAAGTGTGTTTTTATATTTTTTGTTGAAGATCTTGGGAATTGGGTACATACTCATGTATTAAATATGTAAAACCATATGCATTGATATGTTTGTATATACTTTAGTGAAAATAAAAAAATGATAAAGAAAAAAATAAAAAGAAAAAAATATACAAAAGAAAAAAAAAATAGAAAAAGAAAAGCAATAAAAGGGGACAAAAATGCCCCAAAGCAAAGTAATAATAATAATGCATATAGAATGTAAATTAAAGAGAATGCATGAGTATGTGAAAAAGTGGGAATCATGGGTAGCTAGGTGGTGTATTAAAATTGTATAGGTTGTTATATGTGTTTGGTGAGAGCTTAGATTAATCAAAGATTCAAATTTCAAGCTCACTTGACCATATGCATCCTTACCTTTACCCTAACCCCATTACAACCTATGAATAAGTCCTCATGATAAATGTATGCATGCATTGAATAATTGTTAATTGTTAGAAGAAAAACACATCATGTAAAGCATGATTAGAAGAGAATTGAGTGAATCAACCCTATACACTAGAGCGACTAGAGCGGATACACTTTCGGTGAGGGTTCGATGCTCAATTCCTTGTTCCCGGCTTTCATGTGCTTTCTTCTTGCAAGTTTGCTTGAACTTCATTTTCATATTTGAATTGGTAGGATTCGTGAATCTTCATATGATCTTTAGCTCTACATGTTCATATATGCTCTTGGAGATTGATTTGCTTTTAACCAAGTAGGTAGAATCATTTTGTATTTAGTTGCATGCATATAGTTTATTTGCATTGAATAAATGTTCATACCCCTTTTCTTGTCTGTCTTGGTTTAGCATGAGGACATGCTTATTTAAGTGTGGAGAGGTTTGATAAGCCCCAATCCCAATTTTGTGGTTTATCTTGTGTTGAATTTACGGGATTTAATCATCTTTTCTTACATTTATTTAATGAAATAGCATGGTTTTGTGAATTTCTCCTAATTTGAGCTTAAGAGTAAAAACATGCTTTTTAAGCCTTTAAATTGCTAATTTTAATTCAATTTAATTCCATTCGATGCCTTGATATATTTGTTAAGTGATTTCAGGATTAGAAGGCAAAGATTGGGTTGAAGGAATGAAGAAAAAGCATGCAAAAATGGAGAATTCATGAAGAGATGAGGATTTGCAGAACTAAAGGCCACGTGCACGCGTAGCCCACGCGTACGCGTGAAGAGGAGATTCGCCAGCAATGTGCACGTGTCACCCACGCAAATGTGTGACCAGAGAATCATTAAGCGACACGCACGCGTCATCCAGGCGCACGCATGATGTTGGTCACGTGACTCACTTAAAGGCAAAACGCTTGGGGCAATTTCTGAGCTCAAGGAGGCCCAAATCCAACTCATTTCTGATGCTTTTGAACCCAAGGATGGCAAGGGAATGAGGGGAGAGTAATCATAGTATAGTTTTCATCATGTTGTAGGTTAGAATTCTAGAAAGAGAAGCTCTCCCTACTCTCTAGAATTTAGGATAGTTTAGGTCAAATTTTCTTAGATCTAACTTTTAATTCTTGTTTTGATTTAGTTTTTCCTTTTAATTTCTTGTTATTACATCTTTGCTATTCTAGTTTTACTTGTCATTTCCTTTATTTTGCTCTCTTTTATGTTTGATGAACTCTTGTTGATTTCAATTTCCTTTTGATGCATGATGAGCGGATAATTTATACGCTTTTTGGCATTGTTTTTAGGTAGTTTTTAGTATGTTTTAGTTACTTTTTATTATATTTTTATTAGTTTTTATACAAAAATCATAGTTCTAGACTTTACTATGAGTTTGTATTTTTTTCTGTAATTTTAGGTATTTTCTGACTGAAATTGAGGGACCTGAGCAAAAATCTGATTCAGAGGTTGAGAAAGGACTGTAAATGCTGTTGGATTCTGACCTCCCTGCACTCAAACGCATTTTTCTGGAGCTATAGATATCTAATTGGCGCGTTCTTAATTGGGCTGGAAAGCTAACATCTTGGACTTTCCATAAATGTATAATAGTCCATACTTTGTCCGAGATTTGATGGCCCAAAACGGCGCTAAACGCCAACTAGAGACCCTTTTTTCTGGCGTAAAACGCTGGAACTGGCACCAAAACTGGAGTTGAACGCCCAAACTGGCACCCAAGCTGGCGTTTAACTCCAAGAATGGTCTATGCACGTGAAAGCTTCAAATCTCAGCCCAAACACTCACTAAGTGGGCCCCGGAAGTGGATTTCTACACTATCTGCACTTAGTTACTCATTTTCTGTAAACCTAAGTTACGAGTTTAGTATAAAAACTACTTTTAGAGATTTATTTAGGGGGGATGAAATTTTACATCTCATATTGTATCTTCTACGGCATGAGTCTCTAAACCCTATAGGTGGGGGTGAGGAGCTCTGCTGTGTCTCAATGGATTAATGCAATTACTATTGTTTTCTATTTGATCACGCTTGATTCTGTTCTAAGATACTCACTCGTACTTCAATATAAAGAATATGATGATCCGTGACACTCATCATCATTCTCAAGTTTATGAACATGTGCTTGACAACCACTCCCGTTCTATCAGAGCTCAACGTAGTCATTGGGCGACAGCTTGAGTGCGTATCTCTTGGGTTTCTAATCTACGAGTTTGACTTGCATCTCCTGAGAACATAGCATTCAAACCCATGAGATCAGAACCTTCATGGTAGAGGCTAGAACCAATTGGCAGCATTCCTGAGATCCGGAAAGTCTAAACCTTGTCTGTGGTTTTCCGAGTAGGATATGGGACGGGATGACTGTGACGAGCTTCAAACTCATGAATGTTGGGCTCAGTAACACTGTGAAAAAGGATAGAGAGATCCTATTCCGACATAAGTGAGAACCGACAGATGATTAGCCATGCGGTAGCTGTGCCTGGTATTTTTCATCCGAGACGAGAGATCCGACAGTTGATTAGCCGTACAGAAACCGTACCTGGACCATTTTCACTGAGAGGATGGATGGTAGCCATTAACAACAGTGATCTACCAACATACAGGTTGCCATGGAAGGAAGCCATGTGTGTTTGGAGAAGAAGACAGTAGGAAAGTAGAGATTCAGACGATAGAGCATATCCGAAACCTCAACCTGTTCCTTATTACTGAATCACAAGTATCATTCATTTCATGTTATTTACTTTTCATAAACAAAATCATTTATATCATTTGAATCTCCTGACTAAGATTTACAGGATAACCATAGCTTGCTTCAAGCCGACAATCTCCATGGGATCGACCCTTACTCACGTATGGTATTACTTGGACGACCCGATGCACTTGCTGGTTAGTTGTACCGGAGTTGTGAAAAGTGTGATCACAATTCCGTGCACCAAGTTTTTGGCGCTGTTGCCGAGGATTGTTCGAGTTTGGACAACTGACGGTTCATCTTGTTGCTTAGATTAGGAAAAATTTATCTTTTTTGGTTTAGAGTCACTAAATTTGAGTTTTTTATTTTCTTTTCAAAAATCTTATTTTTCGTTATTAATCTTTGATTTTTCTTTGAGTTTTTTATTATTGTTTTTGTTAAAATTTTAAAATTCTTGTTTTCCTTTTCCAGAATTTTTCAAAAATTTTTAATAAATAGATAAAAACCAATAAACTAATAATTGAGTCTTCTGTTTGAGTTTAGTTTCATGTTTTAAGTTTGGTGTCAATTGCATGTTTTTATTTTCCTTCAATTTTTTGAATTGCATGTTTTTATTTTTCTTCATATTTTTTATTATATGTTCTTAGTTCTTTCTTGATCTTCAAATTATTCATGATAATTTTCCTTATTTGATTTTTAAGTTTTCTTGTTTGGTGTCTTTTGTTGTTTATCTTATACATTTTTGAATTATTAGTGTCCAAAGTATAAAAATTTTGAAGTTTGGTATTTTTTGTGTCCTTATTTCCTTAAAAATTTTCAAAATTTGTTCTTGGTGTTCACCTTGATATTCAAAGTGTTCTTGGTGTTCATCTTGACATTCAAAGTTTTCTTGTTTGTTTTCTTTATTTTGATCTAAAAATTTTGAATTTGGTGTCATTTTATTGTTTTTATCTTTCCTCATTAAATTCAAAAAATATATTTTCCTTTATTTACTCATCATTTTTGAATTCCTTAGGTTGACTTAGTCAAAATTTTTAAACTTTAGTAGTTTCTTGTTAGTCAAGTCAAAATTTTAATTTAAAAAATTTATCTTTTTTAAATCTTTTTCAAAACTTCCTAACCACTTTCTCTCTCCTCATTTTTTTTCGAAAATCCACACCAAAAATTTTCAAATCTTTTTAATTAATTAATTAATTTAGTTTTCTAATTTCTTTTATTTCTTTTTCTTTTCTTAATTTTCGAAGCTTGCATCAATTTTTTTTATTTAATTTATTTTAATTTCTTTAATTTAAAAAAAAAGAGGAATAAAATTTTTATTTACAATCCACATCATCTCTCTTTCTCCATCATGGACCTAAGTGGAAATGAACAGTCCAGAAGGACTCTGGGATCATATGATAACCCCACTACTGCTTCATATGGGAGTAGTATCTGTATACCCCCCATCAGAGCCAGCAACTTTGAGCTAAACCCTCAGCTCATTATTATAGTGCAGCAAAATTGCCAGTATTCCGGTCTTCCACAGGAAGAACTTACTGAGTTTCTGGCACAGTTCTTACAAATTGCTAACACAGTACGTGATAAGGAAGTAGATCACGATGTCTACATATTATTACTGTTTCCATTTGCTGTAAAAGATCAATGATAAACCACTATTTTATGGTTTATATTGTGTTTAATTATGTGGTTTTAGCATGATCATTACCCACTTATTCATTAAATTAGCATGAAATTATAATTCCTTCCTAAATTTATAACATGTTTGGAAATCGCTTCCTAGAGACTTTAATTATGTATTTTTAATTCTCCTTTATTCCATTCGATGTCGTGATCTGTGTGTAAACTAAGTGGGTTGCAACTCATGAACAGGTCTAGCATTCCAACTTGTTTGACTTTCCTTTACCTAGTAAAGGATAACTAAACAGAACAACCATTAATTATAAATTAATCTTGAGATCGTTCCATCGATAATAGAGATTCCAACTAATCAACTCCCAGTCAAGGCTTTTATTCATATTATTTGAATTTTCTCAATTTAATTTTCCACCTACTTAACTCAACTTCTTGGAACATCTGATAAATAAAATAGCACACTTTTCTGCAATTCGTTGGGAGACGACCTGGGACTTAAACTCCCAGTAATTTTTAATTTAAACTCTCTGTGACATATTTCTAAATTGATAGGCAGATTTTCGGTGAGTTAAGAACTATACTTGCAACGTAACTATTTTAATAATTTTTAATTCACCAACTTCTATGCCACATCAATTTTTGGCGCCATTGCCGGGGAGTTGCAATAGAGTGCTAAAGTTATTAATTAGAATTTATTTATTTGTATTTTATTTTATTTCGCTACTATGAGCTGCATGTTTCTTTCGTTAAATGACGCGTTCACTTCCCGATCCGCGCTTGCTAATATTCGATCCTGAAATTGAAAGGACTATTTCACGAATAAGGCGAGAACAGCGTCGGTTAGTCCGCTCTGAGGGCGGATCTGAAAGTGAACTTGAGGAAGAAACCAGCCCCCATTCTACTGATTCGATTGTTTTACGTGCAGAAGACATGGCAGCTAGGAGAGTTACCATCCAGGAGGAAGGAGCCCCTGATTTTACAATGCAACCGTTTCAAGTGCATCATCCAGCGGTAGCTACAGATTTTGAAATAAAGACCGCACTGCTAAACTTGATGCCCAATTTTCATGGCCTACCTGCTCAAGAGCCTATCAAGCACTTGAGAGATTTCCAGGCAGCCTGTTCTACTGTCAGGCGTGATGGTACTGATGAAACTTCAATTTTGCTGAAAGCTTTTCCGTTTTCTCTTGAGGGAAAAGCAAGAGAGTGGTACTATACTCAACCTCTAGCAAATGTATCCAACTGGGATACACTCAGAAAGGAGTTTTTGGAGAAGTTCTTTCCATCTGAAGTTAATGATAAACTGAGGAAGGATATTTCCACAATTGTTCAGGATGACAATGAGACTCTCTTTGAATACTGGGAGTGCTTCAATAATCTTCTGGAAGCATGCCCCCACTACAGGATTGACAAGATAGTGTTACTTAGCTATATCACACAGGGCATGAGGCCCCAAGATAAGACCACATTGGAAAGTGCTAGCAATGGGTCTATGAAGAAGTACAAGACCACTGATGAGGCTTGGCAATTGATCAGTGATTTAGCTGAATCTACTAGGAAACACAGGCAAAAGCAAGGCCGTTCAAAAGCCGTTGTAGAAGTATCCTCTAACAGAGAGACTGCTGCTCTAGCTCAGAGTATATGTGAGATGACCAACTTGCTGAAGCAGATGCAATTGAATCAACAACAAGCTCAGCAAGCTCAACCTCCTCCGCCACAGCAAAACCAACAACTAGTCTCACAAAGAATTTGCGGAATCTGTGCTGATTATAGCCATTACACTGATGAATGCCCGCAGCTCCAACAAGAAGACAAGTGGTGCCCAAGAAGTCTGGAGTCACTACAGTGAAGAATGAGCATGGAGAGCTCATAGCAACTAGAGTTCAGAATGCTTGGAGAGTCTGCATTGATTACAGGCGTCTCAACCAAGCTACCCGTAAGGATCACTACCCACTTCTATTCATTGATCAAATGCTGGATCGCCTGTCAGGTAAATCACATTATTGCTTTTTAGATGGTTACATAGGTTATTTCCCGATTCATATAGCTCCTGAGGATCAGGAAAAGACTACTTTTACATGTCCTTTTGGGACTTATGCTTACAAGAGAATGCCCTTTGGCTTGTGCAATGCACCAGCTACTTTCCAAAGGTGCATGATGAGTCTTTTCTCCGATCTTATTGAGGACTGTATGGAAGTTTTTATGGATGATTTTAGCGTTTATGGTGATTCTTTTAACCTTTGCTTAGATGGATTATCTAGAGTATTAGATAGATGTGTTAATACAAACCTTGTATTAAATTTTGAAAAATGTCACTTTATGGTAAAACAAGGGATTGTATTAGGACATGTGGTATCTAATAATGGCATTTCTGTGGACTCAGCAAAGGTGAATGTTATTTCTAGTTTACCTTACCCCTCTTCTGTGAGGGAAGTCCATTCGTTCCTTGGCCATGCAGGTTTTTACAGGAGATTTATTAAGGACTTTAGTAAGGTCGAACTTCCCTTATCCAGATTACTGCAGAAGGATATTGAGTTCGAGTTCAGTGAGGATTGTAAACAAGCGTTTGATAAGCTGAAGACTGCTCTGACTCAAGCTCCAATTGTGAGAGGACCAGACTGGAGCCAGCCGTTTGAAATCATGTGCGATGCTTCCAACCATGCAGTAGGAGCAGCGCTGGCTCAGCGTGAAGGTAAGGATCCTTTTGTTATTGCCTATGCGTCTAAGACTTTAGACACTGCCCAGTCCAATTATACTACTACTGAGAAAGAGCTTCTTGCTATTGTTTTTGCTCTGGATAAATTCCGAGCTTATTTACTTGGTACTAGAGTAGTAGTGTATTCAGACCATGCAGCTTTAAAGTATCTATTAGCTAAAAAGGAATCCAAACCAAGACTCATACGTTGGATACTACTGTTACAAGAATTTGATTTAGAAATAAAGGATAGGAGTGGTAATAAGAATTTAGTGGCAGACCACTTGAGTCGCCTTGAGCATATTACGGATGATTCTACTCCTATAGATGATAATTTTCCTTTTGATGACCTGCAAGCAGTGTCTGAGGTAGTCCCTTGGTATGCACCTGTTGCTAATTATTTAGTTAGCCGCACATTCCCTCCAATTTTTTCTAAGCATCAAAGAGACAAGCTGAAAAGCGAGTCTAAATATTATATATGGGATGACCCATATTTATGGAGATGTGGCGCTGATCAAGTAATTAGACGTTGTGTGCCTCAATCAGAATTCCAGTCCATTTTAGAGGCCTGTCACTCATCTGAGAGTGGAGGACATTTTGGTCCTCAAAGAACAGCCAGAAAGATCTTAGACTGTGGATTCTGGTGGCCTACTCTTTTTAGAGACGCTGCTGAGTTTTGTAAATCTTGTCTCCCATGCCAGAAATTTGGTAATATATCCAGGAGGGATGAGATGCCTCATCAAATTATGCTTTTCTGTGAAATTTTTTATGTTTGGGGTATTGACTTCATGGGTCCATTTCCAAATTCTAATGGATATTTTTATATATTGTTAGCTGTGGATTATGTTTCCAAATGGGTGGAAGCAATTCCTACCCGTACTGATGATGCTAACACTGTTGTTTCCTTTGTGAGAAACCATATTATATGTCGCTTCGGATCACCACGAGCAATCGTGAGCGATCAAGGCACCCATTTTTGTAACAGGAGACTGACAGGATTAATGAAGAAGCATGGGGTAATTCATAAAGTTGCAACAGCTTACTGATGAGCGGATAATTTATACGCTTTTTGGCATTGTTTTTAGTATGTTTTTTAGTAGGATCTAGTTACTTTTAGGGATGTTTTCATTAGTTTTTCTGTTAAATTCACATTTCTGGACTTTACTACGAGTTTGTGAGTTTTTCTGTGATTTCAGGTATTTTCTGACTGAAATTGAGGGACTTGAGCAGAAATCAGATTCAGAGGTTGAAGAAGGACTGCTGATGCTATTGGATTCTGACCTCCCTGCACTCAAAGTGGATTTTTTGGAGCTACAGAACTCGAAATCGTGCGCTTCCAATTGCGTTGGAAAGTAGACATCCAGGGCTTTCCAGAAATATATAATAGTCCATACTTTGTCCAAGAATAGATGACGTAAACGGGCGTTCAACGCCAGCTTTCTACCCAAATCTGGCGTCCAGCGCCAGAAAAGGAGCCAAAACCAGAGTTGAACGCCCAAACTGGCACAAAAGCTGGCGTTCAACTCCAAGAAGGACCTCTACACGTGCAACACTCAAGCCTAGCCCAAGCACACACCAAGTGGGCCCGGAAGTGGATTTATGCATCAATTACTTAGTCATGTAAACTCTAGTAGCTAGTTTATTATAAATAGGACCTTTTACTAGTCTTATTAGACATCTTTGGATTACCTTATGATCCTTTGATCACGTTTTGGGGGCTGGCCATCTCGGCCATGCCTGGACCTTCACTTATGTATTTTCATACGGTAGAGTTTCTACACTCCATAGATTAAGGTGTGGAGCTCTGATGTTCCTCAAAGATTAATGCAAAGTACTACTGTTTTCTATTCAATTCATCTT
>NC_029793.2:44166026-44175888 GCF_000816755.2 Arachis ipaensis | reverse complement strand
AGAGGAGGGGATGTAGCCACTGACAACGGTGATGCCCTTGCATAAAGCCAGCCATGGAAAGGAGTAAGACTGATTGGATGAAGATAGCAGGAAAGCAGAGGTTCAGAGGAACGAAAAGCATCTCCATTCGCTTATCTGAAATTCCTACCAATGATTTACATAAGTACCTCTATCCCTATTCTATTAATTATTTATTTTCGAAAACACCATTATCAATTTATATCTGCCTGACTAAGATCTGCAAGGTGACCATAGCTTGCTTCATACCAGCAATCTCCGTGGGATTCGACCCTTACTCACGTAAGGTATTACTTGGACGACCCAGTGCACTTGCTGGTTAGTTGTATCGAAGTTGTGAACCATGGTATTGGCACCATGTTCTTGGCGCCACTGCCAGGGAAAGAAAGAGCCATGAATTTTACATCATTAAAGCGAAATCACGATTATGCGTACTAAGTTGCTCACATTGCCAGGGATTGTTCGAGCCTGGACATCACAATTTCGTGCACCAAGTTTTTGGCGCCGTGGCCGGGGATTGTTTGAGTTTGGACAACTGACGGTTCATCTTGTTGCTCAGATTAGGTAATTTTCTTTTTGTTTTGTTTTCAAAATTTTTTTTTCAAAAAAATTTTCAAAAATTTCTCCTTTGTTTTCGAAAAAAAAAAAGAAAAAATGTTTTCAAAAATAAATTATTCTATAGCTTCAAAATTTTTAAGAATGAATTCTAGTGTTTCATGAAGCATGTTGAAGCCTGGCTGGCTGTAAAGCCATGTCTCAATTCTTATACTCAAGAGAAGAGCTTCTTTATCTTTCTTAGCCAATTGGCTGTTGAATGTAAGGAATGTCAGGCGTGTCATGTCTGAGTTACATACTAAAGCTTGGCTGGCTATTAAGCCATGCCTGACCCTTTGATTGGAGCTTTAGAGCATAAGATTCCTGGAATTCATATTAAAAATTTTGAATCCTTATTTTTCTTTTTTTCTAAATAATTTTCGAAAAAAAATAAAAAAATAAATAAAAATAAAAATACAAAAAAATTAGAAAATCATAAAAATAAAAAATATTTTGTGTTTCTTGTTTGAGTCTTGAGTCATGTTATAAGTTTGATGTCACTTGCATATGCATCTTGCATTTTTCGAAAAATTTCATGCATTCATAGTGTTCTTCATGATCTTCAAGTTGTTCTTGGTAAGCCTTCTTGTTTGATCTTGATGTTTTCATGTTTTGTGTCTTTTCTTGTTTTACATGTGCATTTTTCGTTTCTTAGAGTCTAAACATGAAAGATTTCTAAGTTTGGTGTCTTACATGTTTTCTTTGCATTAAAAATTTTTCAAAAATGTGTTCTTGATGTTCATCATGATCTTCATAATGTTCTTGGTGTTCATCTTGACATTCATAGCATTATTGCATGCATTCATTGTTTTGATCTAAAAAATTCATGCATTGCATAATTTTCATGTTTTCCATAAGAAATTTCAAAAATAAAAAAAAAATATCTTTCCCTTTTTCTCTCATCAAATTCGAAAATTTGGATTGACTTTTTCAAAAATTTTTAAAATCAAATTGTTTCTCATAAGTTAAATCAAATTTTCAATTTGAAAATCTTATCTTTTTCAAAATCTTTTTCAAAAATCAAATCTTTTTCAAAAATTCTTAGTTACTTTCGAAAATTCCAAAAATGTTTTTCAAAAATCTGACAGAGGTGAAATAGTCCTTCAATGGAATGAGGACTCCCTTGTGTTTAAAACTCAAGGATCTCCCTCTACAACCATGGAGAAGAAGCAGAAAAAGCTTCTCTCAAAGCAGAGTCAACCACTGCCCCCACAGTCAAACTCTAAGTTTGGTGTTGGGAGGCCACAACCAAACTCTAAGTTTGGTGTTGAACTCCCATATCCAAACTCTAAGTTTGGTGTTGGAGAGTTTCAATAATGCTCTGAACATCTGTAAGGCTCCATGAGAGCCCACTGTCAAGCTATTGACATTAAAGAAGCGCTTGTTGGGAGGCAACCCAATTTTTATTTATCTAACTATATTTTTCTTAGTTATATGTCTTTGTAGGTTCATGATCATGTGGAGTCACAAAATAAATATAAAAATTAAAAACGGAATCAAAAACAGCAAAAGAAAAATCACACCTTGGAGGAGCATCTGCCTGGCGTTCAAACGCCAGAACAGAGCATGGTTCTGGCGCTGAACGCCCAAAATGGGCAACATCCTGGTGCTGAACGCCCAGAACAAGCATGGTTCTGGCGTTCAACGGCAGAAATGGCAACAAATGGGCGTTGAACGCCCAAAATGGGCACCAACCTGGCGCTGAACGCCCAGAGTTGTGTGCAAGGGCATTTTGCATGCCTAAATTGGTGCAGGGATGTAAATGCCTTGACACCTCAAGATCTGTGCACCCACAGGATCATCTCAGGATCTGTGAATCTCACAGGATCCCCACCCACCTCACCCTCTATCTCTCCATTCATGACCATCCCTTCTATTTTCCATCCACCACTCACATCCATACACACATCCCTCCATCTCCTCCATATCTTCTTCTTCTTCTATTCCTTCTTTTTTTGCTCGAGGGCGAGCAACATTCTAAGTTTGGTGTGGTCGCTTTTTGGCATTGTTTTTAGTATGTTTTTTAGTAGGATCTAGTTACTTTTAGGGATGTTTTCATTAGTTTTTATGTTAAAATCACATTTCTGGACTTTACTATGAGTTTGTATGTTTTTCTGTGATTTCAGGTATTTTCTGACTGAAATTGAGGGACTTGAGCAGAAATCAGATTCAGAGGTTGAAGAAGGACTGCTGATGCTGTTGGATTCTGACCTCCCTGCACTCAAAGTGGATTTTCTGGAGCTACAGAAATCTAAATGCCGCGCTTCCAATTGCGTTGGAAAGTAGACATCCAGGGCTTTCCAGAAATATATAATAGTCCATACTTTGGCCAAGAATAGACGACGTAAACTGGCGTTCAACACCAGCTTTCTACCCAAATCTGGTGTCCAGCGCCAGAAAAGGAGCCAAAACCAGAGTTGAACGCCCAAACTGGCACAAAAGCTGGCGTTCAACTCCAAGAAGGACCTCTACACGTGCAACACTCAAGCCCAGCCCAAGCACACACCAAGTGGGCCTCGGAAGTGGATTTATGCATCAATTACTTAGTCATGTAAACCCTAGTAGCTAGTTTATTATAAATAGGACCTTTTACTAGTCTTATTAGACATCTTTGGATTACCTTATGATCCTTTGATCACGTTTTGGGGGCTGGCCATCTCGGCCATGCCTAGACCTTCACTTATGTATTTTTCACGGTAGAGTTTCTACACTCCATAGATTAAGGTGTGGAGCTCTGCTGTTCCTCAAAGATTAATGCAAAGTACTACTGTTTTCTATTCAATTCATCTTATTTCGCTTCTAAGATATCCATTCGCACCCAAGAACGTGATGAAGGTGATGATTATGTGTGACGCTCATCACCATTCTCCCCTATGAACACGTGCCTGACAAACACTTCCGTTCTACATGAAATAAGCTAGAATGAATATCTCTTAGATCTCTTAATCGGAATCTTCGTGGCGTAAGCTAGAATGATGGCGGCATTCAAGAGAATCCGGAAGGTCTAAACCTTGTCTGTGGTATTCCGAGTAGGATTCAATGATTGAATGACTGTGACCAGCTCCTAACTCGCGATTACAGGGCGTTAGTGACAGACGCAAAAGGATAGTAAATCCTATTCTAGCATGATCGAGAACCGACAGATGAATAGCCGTGCCGTGACAGGGTGCGTGAGCATATTATTCACTGAGAAGATAAGATGAAGCCATTGACAAGGGTGATGCCTCCAGACGATTAGCCGTGCCGTGACAGGACATTGGATCATTTTCCCGAGAGATGACCGAAAGTAGCCATTGACAGTGGTGATGTATCACATAAAGCCAGCCATGGAAAGGAGTAAGACTGATTTGATGAAGATAGCAGGAAAGCAGATGTTCAGAGGAACGAAAAGCATCTCCATTCGCTTATCTGAAATTCCTACCAATGATTTACATAAGTACCTCTATCCCTATTCTATTAATTATTTATTTTCGAAAACACCATTATCAATTTATATCTGCCTGACTGAGATTTGCAAGGTGACCATAGCTTGCTTCATACCAGCAATCTCCGTGGGATTCGACCCTTACTCACGTAAGGTATTACTTGGACGACCCAGTGCACTTGCTGGTTAGTTGTATCGAAGTTGTGAACCATGGTATTGGCACCATGTTCTTGGCGCTACTGCCAGGGAAAGAAAGAGCCATGAATTTTACATCATTAAAGCGTAATCACGATTACGCGTACCTAGTTGCTCATATTGCCAGGGATTGTTCGAGCCTGGACATCACAATTTCGTGCACCACTTACCATCCCCAAACTAATGGGCAAGCCGAGGTGTCAAACAGAGAAATTAAGCGTATCTTGCAAAAGATAGTAAAGCCTCATAGAAAAGACTGGAGCACCAGGCTACAAGATGCACTCTGGGCATACAGAACAGCATACAAGACACCCATTGGGATGAGTCCTTTCCGCTTGGTTTATGGAAAAGTTTGTCATCTCCTAGTTGAAGTAGAGCACAGAGCCTTTTGGACAGTTAAGGAGTGCAACATGGGAATTGAGAAAGCCGGAGCTGAAAGGAAGTTGCAACTACAGGAACTGGAGAGCCTTCGCCTAGAAGCTTATGAAAACTCCAGAATATACAAGGAAAAGATGAAGGCTGTACATGATAAAACATCAAGAAGAAGGAGTTCCAACCTGGGGATTTAGTCCTCCTTTACAAATCTCAACTAAGGCTCATGCCAGGCAAGTTGAGATCAAGATGGGAAGGTCCATACAGAGTAGAGAAGGCCGAACCGTACGGAGTTTATCACCTAAGCCATCCCTCAGGCTCTGAACTCATTAAGGTTAATGGACAACGCCTGAAGCTATACCATGGCGAGAAGGTACAGAGAAACAAGGAGCTTGAGATCTTCCTCTTGGAAGATCCCCACATAGCAGAAGATTGAGCTAGTGGAGCGTCCAACTTACGGACGTTAAAGCAAAGTGCTAGGTGGGAGACAACCCACCATGGTAGGATCGTTCTTTTCTTTATTTTTAGTTTTTCCTATTCAATAACTCTTCTCTTTCGTAGTACTTTCGTGCATCTGCATTTACATGTTTAAAAAAAAAATTTGCTACGCGACGCGATCGCATCAGCGATGCGTCCGCGTCACAGGGAGAGTAAAGAAAAATAAAAATGAACAGAAAGTTACGCTGGATTGTGGCTGGAGGCGTGCCAATGGCACAAATCAACCCACGCGACCGCGTCGCTGACGCGTTCGCGTCACATGGGAATCATGGCCTCCCACGCGACCGCGTGCCCTGAGTTTTCGACGTAAACAGGTGCACAATGGAATATTGTGCGAGAGTGATGCTGGATTGGTGCTGGAGGCACATTCCTTATCACGCGACCGCGTCGCCGACGCGGCCGCGTCATCCGTTTTCGGACGCACACTCACGCGATCGCGCCACCCCAAATTTGGCAACTAAATTAATTTGAACAGAGAGTTGTGCTGGTGCGAGGCTGCACTTGCGCCAGAAGCACAACATGGGTCACGCGACTGCGTGACCGACGCGATTGCGTCACCATACTTGAAGCGCATCCATGCGAACGCGTGCTCCACGCGGCCGCGTCGCATGCGCCGCACAGCTCATCCAGAAATTGCCACATATCTTATCTTTCTCTCCTCCAAATCCTAATTTTTCTTTTCCCTCCTTATTTCTTCCTTCTCCCTTCTTCTTCCAATCTCACCTATCACTCTCTCTCTCTCTCTCTCACCTCCATTACCAAGGTTCTATTTTCTTCTTCCTTCTTCTCTTTTCTATCATTTTATATATTATTTTATATATTATTTTTCTTTTTATTATTCATATTTTCTTTCTTTTTCTTTTTCCTTTTACATGGTGTTAGAAATTTTTTGAGTCATTATCCCTCATTATATGCTTGTGGATTGTTGCAAATTATTTGACAATTATTTTTATTCTAATTAAGGGATTGCTTGCATGTTCACCTTCATATTTTCTATACCTTATTCATCATGCATGCTATGTGTTTGTGAAAAAGCTCAAATGGCATTATGCACTTCTCTATGTTGTTATACTATTCAATGCTTGCTTTTCACAACTTTCCTTTGCTATTGTATTAATTGAATTTAATTGTCAATACAAACGTGATGGTTTGTTACAAAGTCTTGCTTGGTCTATGCTACTCATGCCCTTTGCCGGCATGCCAATAAACACCTTGCTGTCACTTGTCTTTCTATGCACTAGCTATTTTCCATTGTTGGCTTTTCACATGTACTCGAGAGCATGTGTTAATGTCATCTACATCCTAATGTGCATCCATCACCACTCTTCCGTTCTCTTCCTTGCTATATATTTATTTGAATTTAATTTACTTTCTCCTCTCTTTTCAGGATGGCCACCAAGAAAGGAAAGGAGAAAGCGACTCCTAAACCCCCAGCAAGAAGGGGCACTAAAAGAGCATTAGTGGCAGAGCCCTCTTCAACCGCAGTCAAGCCCTCAACAAAAAGAGTTAAGAGGATAATAAAGGTTGATGAAAAGGAGAAATCCTTTCCAGCAAAGGACACTGCGCGATTTCCCAATCGCTACTGTGTGCAGATGTTCCCTATCCTGGCAGAAAGGAACTATAACAATGAATACCTTCTTATCCTCCCATCCAATATTGCTACCTTTGTTGAGCCGCAAATTGAACGAAGACAATGGGGTTTCCTACGGAGACAGCCAAGGCAGGTCAATCTTTCTTAGGTAGTTGAGTTCTACTCTAACTTCTACATGCCAACCCTGCAGTCTGTTTATGTCCGACAGAAGCAAGTCCCCATCACAGAAGAGGCCATTCAGCAAGCTCTGAGTCTTCCCCCTATTCCAGAAGGAATGGACGCCTTCCAAGAAGCCGCACTTAAGCGCCAGAGGTACTAATTTGACTGGAACTCCGTTCTCGGAGTTATCGCATTACCTGGCAGCCGTTGGATCTACGGATACCACCGTACCCGCCCTAAGAGAATCTTGGCTTCAGCACTTACCTTGGAGGCTCACGTATGGGCACAGATCATGTCCCATTACGTCTTTTCGAGCACTCATGAGTCCTCCTTCACTGCGGACATGGCTGTTCTACTATGGTGCATCCTTACAGACCAACCTCTGCATCTCTCAAGACATATCCGGAATGCTATGGGACACGTACAAATTGTGGGCAACTTACCTTTCCCCGCCTTGGTCTCAGATCTTGTCTCAGCAGCCGGAGTCTCCTACAGAGCTGGGGACACCAAAGCCGTGCTTCCACGGGATAATCAGTATGTCCCTAACGGGAAATACCTCAGACTCCCAGCAGCCACTACAAGTCTTCCTACTGCTCCAGTTGAAGATAATCCTTCTTCAACACCACAAGAACACAAAGCTAAGTTGAGAGAGCGCCGTAACGAGCGCCGATTCAAGCACCTCAAGGAGTTACTCAAGGGACACTTCAAGGACTCGGATACCCCGGACTCCACTTCTTTTACCAGCACAGGGAGCCATCATGATCCCGACTGTGGAGACACTGCCACCAGCCCACCCCTGTTCCTGACAGACGGCACCGAGGACGGTGCAAAGTCTTAAGTATGGGGAGGTCGGTCAGTACCTGACTTCCGGAGGTAATTTCTTTTCCCTAGCACCAATAATTAGGATATTTTAGTTAGATTTTCTTTCTTTTATAGAATAGAATAAATTGCATAGGTTAGAATAGTTGCACGCATGTTCTACTTGATTGAAAAGACAATAAGTTTCTTTTAAGACTCTATCTTTGGAACAAAATTTCACTAATTTTTCAAAATTTTTATGATAAATTTGCTTGAGTTGTATTTAGAACATGATTTTTGAGCTAAAGAACACACAACCTGTGAGGATTTGAGCCTTTATGCATGGTTACGTTATTTAACCATAATTATTTCATTCTTGTGTGTTTACTTCTCTATGATTGTAATCTATATTTTGTTTTATCTTATATGTCCAATATTTATTATATTAAATGCTTGCACATGATTGAGGCCATTATTTGTTTAAACTCACTTATCCAAATTAAGCCTACCCTTTCCAATTACCTTTGTTAACCACTTTGAGCCTTTAAATCCCATTTGTTCTATATTTTACCACATTAATAATCTTAAGTTGAAAAATAATTGTATATCCCAAATTGAATCTTTGGTTAGCTTAAGATAGAATTGTGTGTGCTAGTTAAGTATGAAAAATTGTGGGAACAAAAGTTGTTAAGGGAATGTGTCATGAGAATTTAATGGAAATTTGGATACCTACTCATGTGAAACTATAAGAATTAAAAATCTATGTGCATTGATAAGCTATATTTATTTTAATGTCAAAAAAATATTATTTATATAAATAAATAAGGGGACAAAATTACCCCAATGTTAAATTCAGAATTCAAAGATCAATGCACATATGATAAAATCAAATATAAAGTTGATACATGAGTATGAATAGAAAAAGGAAATTCTAGGTAGCTAGGTATGAACTTTAAGATTACATTAAAAATATATAGGTTGGGTTGAAGCTTGGGTTAATTAAAGATTCAATTTATTAGCTCACTTGACCAAATGTATACCCCTACCTGTACCTTAGCCCCATTATAACCTTGAAAAGACCTCATGATGTTTGCATTGGTATATTAACTGTCGTTGATTGGTTAGGAGAAGAACAAAAGTTAGAAAGCATGATTAGAAAAGGATAGAGTGATTACCCTATACACTAGAGATTAGAGCGTACATACATTATCAGTGAGGGTTCAGTGCTTGAATTTTCATGTTCCCTTCTTTCATGAGCTATCTTCTTGCACTGTTATCTATTTTATTGTATAATGATAAAATTAGTGGAATTTGATTTGTAATTGTTTTGAAGAACTTATTTACTTTTGATCAAGTGGGCAAGAATCATATAGTTGCATTTATTTATAGGCTTGCATTGCATTTCATGAGTTTTTACATGTTCATACTTATTTCCTTATCTCCTTCAATTAAGCATGAGGACATGCTACTGTTTAAGTGTGGGGAGGTTGATAAACCACTATTTTATGGTTTATATTATGTTTAATTATGTGGTTTCATCATGATCATTACCCACTTATTCATTAAATTAGCATGAAATTATAATTCCTTCCTAAATTTATAACATGTTTGGAAACCGCTTCCTAGAGACTTTAATTATGTATTTTTAATTCTCCTTTATTCCATTCGATGCCGTGATCTGTGTGTTGAATGTTTCAGACTTTATAGGGCATGAATGAGTTGGAGATTGGAAAGGAAGCTAGCAAAAATGGAAGGAACACAAGAATTTGTGGAGATAACCAGCGAGAAGTGACGCGGTCACATGGCTCACGCGACCGCGCGAAGGAGAGCAAATCGCAGTGACGCGGCCGCATGGCTCACGCGGCCGCGCGGGTTGGAAAAGCTCAAGCGACGCGGTAGTGTGGACGACACGAACGCGTGGCAAGGAAAAGCGCGAATGACGCGTCCGCATGGATGACGCGATCGCGTGACATGTGCGATCTGCATAATCTGCGAGATTCGCTGGGGGCGATTTTGGACCTTATTTCGACCCAGTTTTCGGCCCGGAACAGCAGACTAGAGCCAGAGAATATGCAGAAACAAAGAACAACATTCATTCTACACAGTTTACAGTTTTAGATCTAGTTTTTCCTCCTCTAGGTTTTTTCTCTCTAGGTTTTAGAATTTTAATTTTGAATTGATCTTAGCATTGGAACATTGAGAAGAGTTATTTT
>NC_029793.2:44154535-44165906 GCF_000816755.2 Arachis ipaensis | reverse complement strand
ACACCAATCCCTTTGAACTAAGTGGGTTGCAACTCGTGAACAGATCTAGCATTCCAACTTGTTTGACTTTCCTTTACCTAGTGAAGGATAACTAAACAGAACAACCATTAATTATAAATTAATCTTGAGATCGTTCCATCGATAATAGAGATTCCAACTAATCAACTCCCATTCAAGGCTTTTATTCATATTATTTGAATTTTCTCAATTTAATTTTCCATCTACTTAACTCAACTTCTTGGAACATCTGATTAATAAAATAGCACACTTTTCTGCAACTCGTTGGGAGACGACCTGGGACTTAAACTCCCAGTAATTTTTAATTTAAACTCCCTGTGACATATTTCTAAATTGATAGGCAGATTTTCGATGAGTTAAGAACTATACTTGCAACGTAACTATTTTAATAATTTTTAATTCACCAACTTCTGTGCCACATCAATCAAGCTAAGAGGTGGTTAAATAACCAACCCACAGCAAGCATAAGAACATGGAAACAGTTATCAGACAAATTCCTGAATCAATATTTCCCTCTAAAAAGGATGACATAGCTAAGGCTGGACATCCAAGGCTTTAAACAAGAGGATAATGAATCTCTATATAATACCTGGGAGAGGTATAGAGAGATGCTAAGGAAATGCCCCTCTGAAATGTTTTCAGAATGGGTGCAGTTAGACATCTTTTACTATGGTGGATCTATACATATGAGAAAGACAATTGAAGAGGCTCAAGAGCTCATTGATACAGTTGCCAGAAATCAGCACCTATACTCAAGTGGTGAGACCTCCATGAAAGAAGAGGCTGAGGCAGCATCCACTGAACTTAGTCCTCCAGAACAAATTACTGAACTCAATCAGCAACTATTTTCTATAACAAAATAGTTAGCAAAATTTAAAGAGATGCTACAAGAAACCAAAGATGCTAACTAGAATATGGAAAAATAATTGAATCAGAGAAGACAGCAGTTATCTAAACAGATAACAGAAGAATGCCAAGCTGTTCATTTAAGGAGTGGAAAGACATTGAATGTCTCAACTCAAAGCAGCAGGAAGCCAAGAAAGGAACATCTGACAGAGGATGACCAAACCACTGCCCAAAATCCCTCTAAGGACAGTAAGAGCCCAGAGAGGAATGATTCTGGCGTTCAAACGCTAGAAAAGGGTCAGAAGTTGGCGTTGAACGCCCAAAAAGCACCCAATTCTGGCGTTCAAACGCCAATGAGGGATCAAACACCTGCAAGTGCTGATAACAACCCCCTTAAGCAAGCATCTCCAACCACTTCTATAGGAAATAAACCTGCAGCAACTAAGGTTGAAGAATATAAAGCCAAGATGCCTTATCCTTAGAAACTCCGCCAAGAAGAACAGGATAAACAATTTGCCCGTTTTGGAGACTATCTCAGGACTCTTGAAATAAAGATTCTGTTTACAGAGGCACTTGAGCAAATACCCTTTTATGATAAGTTCATGAAAGAGATCTTAAGTCATAAGAAGGATTTGAGGGAGACTGAAAAGGTTTTTCTCACTGAAGAAGACAGTACAGTCATTTTAAAAAGCTTACCAGAGAAGTTTAAAGATCCCGAAAGCTTTATGATACCATGCACATTAAAGAATGCTTGTACCAAGACAGCTCTATGTGATCTTGGGGCAAGTATCAACCTGATACCTGTATCCACTATCAAAAAGCTTGGTTTGATTGGTAAAGTTAAACTAACCCGGATATGCCTCCAACTTGCTGATGGCTCCATTAAAATTCCATCAGGCGTAATTGAGGACATGATTGTCAAGGTTGGGCCATTTGCCTTTTCCACTGAATTTGTGGTGCTGGAAATGGAGGAGCACAATAGTGCAACTCTCATTCTAGGAAGACCTTTCCTAGCGACTGGATGAACCCTCATTGATGTCTAAAAAGGGGAGGTGACCCTGAAAATCAATGAGGATGAGTTTAAGTTGAATGCTGTCAAAGCTATGCAGCATCCAGACACCTCAAAAGGCTGCATGAGCATTGATGTTATTGACTCCCTGGTAGAGGAGGTCAATATGACTGAGAGTCTCGAATCAGAGCTAGAGGACATCTTTAAAGATGTCCAGCCTGATCTGGAGTAACCAGAGGAAATAGAAAAGCCTCTAAAAACTCCTCAGGAAGAGGAAAAGCCTCCTAACTCGAGCTCAAACCACTACCACCATCCCTGAAATATACATTTCTGGGAGAAGATGACACTTTTTCCTATGATCATAAGCTCTGCTTTAGAGCCACAGGAAGAGAAAGTACTAATTCAGGTGCTGAGGACACACAAGACAGCTCTTGGGTGGTACATAAGTGATCTCAAGGGCATTAACCCAGCCAGATTCATGCACAAGATCCTATTGGAGGATGATGCTAAGCTAGTGGTTCAACCACAGAGGCGGCTGAATCCAGCCATGAAGGAGGTGGTGCAGAAAGAGGTCACTAAGTTACTAGAGGCTGTGATTATTTATCCTATTTCTGATAGCCCCTGGGTGAGCCCTGTCCAAGTTGTCCCCAAGAAGGGAGGTATGACAGTGGTTCATAATGAAAGGAATGAACTGGTTCCCACAAGAACAGTTACAGGGTGACGTATGTGTATTGACTACAGAAGGCTCAATACAGCCACCAGAAAGGATCATTTTCTTTTACCATTCATAGACCATATGCTAGAGAGACTAGCAGGTCATGAATACTACTGAGTTTTGGATGGCTATTCAGGTTACAACCAAATTACAGTAGATTCTTCAGGACCAAGAGAAAATAACATTCACATGTCCATCTGGAGTATTTGCCTACAGAAGGATGCCATTTGGTCTGTGCAATGCACTTGCAACCTTTCAGAGGTTCATGCTCTCTATCTTCTCTGATATGGTAGAGAAATTTCTGGAAGTCTTCATGGATGACTTCTCATTATTTGGAGACTCATTCAGCTCCTGGCTTGACCATCTAGCACTTGTTCTGAAAAGGTGCCAAGAGACTAACCTGGTTTTAAACTGGGAGAAATGTCACTTTATGGTGACTGAAGGAATTGTCCTTGGGCATAAAATTTCAAACAAGGGAATAGAGGTGGATCAAGCTAAGGTAGAGGTAATTGACAAATTACCACCACTTGCCAATGTTAAGGCAATCAGAAGCTTTCTGGGGCATGCAGGATTCTATAGGAGGTTTATAAATGATTTTTCAAAAATTACAAAACCTCTGAGCAATCTGCTAGCCGCTGATACACCATTTGTCTTCGACACAGAGTGTTTGCAGGCCTTTGAGACTCTGAAAGCTAAGCTGGTCATAGCACCAGTCATTTCTACACCAGACTGGACATTACCATTCGAACAAATGTGTGATGCCAGTGACTATGCCATTGGTGTAGTATTGGGACAGAGGCATGACAAGCTTCTACATGTCATTTATTATGCTAGCCGTGTTCTAAATGACGGGTAGAAGAATTACACGACCACAGAAAAGGAGTTGCTTACAGTGGTTTATGCCATTTACAAGTTCAGATCTTATTTAGTAGGATCAAAAGTGATTGTGTACACTGACCATGATGCTCTAAAATATCTCCTCACAAAGCAAGATTCAAAACCCAGACTCATAAGATAGGTGTTGCTTCTGCAAGAGTTTGATATAGAAATAAGAGATAGAAAAGGGACAGAGAACCAAGTAGCTGATCACCTGTCTCGGATAGAACCAGTAGTAGGAGCGTCCCTCCATCCTACTAAGATCTCTGAAACCTTTCCGGATGAGCAACTCTTTGCCATTCAGGAAGTACCATGGTTTGCGGATATTGCAAACTATAAAGCTGTGAGATTCATACCCAAAGAGTACAGTAAGCAGCAAATAAAAAATTGGTGTCTGATGCAAAGTACTACTTGTGGGATGAACCATATCTCTTAAAGAGATGTGCAGACGGAATAATCTGTAGATGTGTGCCTAGAGAAGAGGCACAGAAGATCCTATGGCATTGCCATGGATCACAATATGGAGGACATTTCGAAGGTGAGCGAATAGCCACAAAGGTTCTCCAATGTGGCTTCTACTGGCCTACTCTCTATAGAGACTCCTGAGAGTTTGTACGTAATTGTGACAGTTGTCCGAGAGCTGGTAATCTGCCTCACGGTTATATCATGCCTCAGCAAGGGATCTTAGAGATTGGGTTATTTGATGTATGGGTATTGACTTCATGGGGCCTTTTCCACCATCATATTCAAACACTTATATTCTGGTGGCAGTAAACTATGTATCTAAATGGGTAGAGGCAATTGCAACACCCACTAATGATACTAAGACAGTGATGAAGTTCCTTCAGAAGCATATCTTCAGCAGGTTCGGTGTCCCTAGGGTACTGATCAGTGATGGAAGCACTCATTTCTGCAATAAATAGCTTGACTCTGCTCTGATCTGATATAGAATTAACCACAAAGTGGCAACTCCATATCATCCACAGATAAATGGGCAGGCTGAAGTCTCAAATAGAAAACTAAAATGAATCCTGGAACGGACTGTAAGTACCCGTAGAAGGGATTGGGCAAGAAGTCTGGATGATGCTCTGTGGGCTTACAGAACCGCATTCAAGACTCCTATAGGGACCTCTCCATACCAGCTTGTGTATGGAAAAGTGATGAGCGGATAATTTATACGCTTTTTGGCATTGTTTTTAGTATGTTTTTAGTATATTTTAGTTAGTTTCTATTATATTTTTATTAGTTTTTAAATAAAAATCACATTTCTAGACTTTACTATGAGTTTGTGTGTTTTTCTATGATTTCAAGTATTTTCTGGCTAAAATTGAGGGACCGGAGCAAAAATCTGATTCAGAGGCTAAAAAAGGACTACAGATGCTGTTGGATTCTGACTTCCCTGCACTCGAAGTAGATTTTCTGGAGCTACAGAAGCTCAATTGGCGTGCTCTCAATTGCGTTGGAAAGTTGACATCCTGGGCTTTCCATCAATATATAATAGTCTATAATTTTCCCGAGATTTAATGTCCCAAACCGGCGTTCCAAATCAGCATAGAAATTCTGGCGTCAAAACGCCAGAACTAGCATAAAAGCTGGAGTTAAACGCCCAAATTGGCACAAAAGCTGGCGTTTAACTCCAAGAAAAGTCTCTACACGTGAAAACTTCAATGCTCAGCCCAAGCACACACCAAGTGGGCTTGGAAGTGGATTCTGCATCATTTACTCATTTCTGTAAACCCTAGGTTACTAGTTCTCTATAAATAGGACCTTTTGCTATTGTATTTAGAGACTTTTGATCTTTGATTAGTCTTATGCTATCTTAGACCTTTATGAGGGCTGGCCATTCGGCCATGCCTAGACCTTGTTCTATGTATTTTCAACGGTGGAGTTTCTACACACCATAGATTAAGGTGTGGAGCTCTGTTGTTCCTCATGAATTAATGCAAAGTACTACTATTTTTCTATTCAATTTACGCCTACTTCTTCTCTAAGATATACACTCGTTCTTCAACTTGATGAATGTAATGATCCGTGACACTCATCATCATTCTCACCTATGAACGCGTGCCTGACAACCACTTCCGTTCTATATGCAATCAAGCTTGAATGTGTATCTCTTGGGTTTCTAATCTAAGATTAGAACCTTCGTGGTATAGGCTAGAATTATTGGTGGCCATTCCTGAGATCCGGAAAGTCTAAACCTTATCTGTGGTATTCCGAGTAGGACCTGGGAAGGGATGACTGTGACGAGCTTAAAACTGGCGAGTGTTGGGCGTAGTGACAGACGCAAAAGGATCAATGGATCCTATTCCAATATGATCGAGAACTGACAGATGATTAGCCGTGCGGTGACAACGCATTTGGACCATTTTCACTGAGAGGACGGGAAGTAGCCATTGACAACGGTGTTGCCCAACATAAAGCTTGCCATGGAAGGAGTATGAATGATTGGATGAAGGCAATAGGAAAGCAGAAGTTTAGGAGGAACAAAGCATCTCCATACACTTATCTGAAATTCTCACCAATGAATTACATAAGTATCTCTATCTTATTTTATGATTTATTCATATTTTAATTATCAATCCTCCATAACCATTTGAATCTGCCTGACTGAGATTTACAAGATGACCATAGCTTGCTTCAAGCCGACAATCTCCGTGGGATCGACCCTTACTCACGTAAGGTTTATTACTTGGACGACCCAGTGCACTTGCTGGTTAGTTGTGTAGAGTTGTGATAAAGAGTTGAGATTACAATTGTGCGTACCAAGTTGTTGGCGCCATTGATGATCACAATTTTGTGCAACAAGTTTTTGGCACCGTTGCTGGGGATTGTTCGAGTTTGGACAACTGACGGTTCATCTTGTTGCTTAGATTAGGTATTTTTATTTTATGTTTAAGCTTTTTACTTCTTATTTTCAAAAAAAATTTCAAAAATACAAAAAAAAAATTTTCTATTCTGTTCTTCAGAGTTTTTAAGAATGAATTCTAGAGTTTCATGATGATTTGTTGAAGTCTGGCTGGCTGTGAAGCCATGTCTAATCTTTTGGACCGAGGTTTCAACTTATCATCACAAGAGCTTGATGATTTCTATCAATTTTGCTGTTGAAAGTAATGATCTGCTAAAGCTTGGCTGGCCATTGGCCATGTCTAGTGTTTTGGACCGAAGCTTTCACTGAAAGCTTGGCTGGCTAGTAAGCCATGTCTAATTCCTGGACCGGATTTTTAGACTAGCATTGCAATGATTCCTAGAATTCTCATTAAAAATTTTTGAATCCCTTTATTTTCCTTTCCATATAATTTTCGAAAAATCACAAAAAATTTTTATAAAATCATAAAAAATAAAAAATATTTTATGTATCTTAGTGTCAATTTTTAAGTTTGGTGTCAATTGCATGTCTTTCTTCTTCTTGCATTTTTTCGAATATATATAATATGTTCTTCATTGATCTTCAAGCTGTTCTTGATAATTCCATAGCTCTGATCTTTAATTTCTCTTATTTTGTGTCTTTTGTTGTTTCTCATATGCATTTTCAATTTGTTATGGTCCTTAGTATACAAACTTCTAATTTTGGTGTCTTGCATGCATTGTTTATTTGATCTTAGTTGCATCCTTTTTATTATTCTGTCTCATCATTAAAAATTCAATTTTTTTTAAAATTGTCTTTTCAAGTCAATAACATAGAGAATTGAAGATTCAAAATATTCAGCAGTGGAATCACACAGAAAAAGCTGGGCATTCAAAACGTCTAGTGAAGAAGGAAAACTGGCGTTTAAACGCCAGCCAGGGTACATGCTCAAAATCATGAGATATTCATTCTTTCATAATATGTGACAATTTTAGCATAAAACCTCATGAAATAGCATGAATTCATACATGGTTGATTAAATCAAAGGAAACATGAAAATCTACCCAATTGGCTTGCTTATGGCTCAAGAAAGTGCATAATTCAATTAAAAACAAAAGAAAAAGGCTAGTTAAAATAGGCTAAGATGACTTGTCATCAGGTACCTGGCTGGGCGTTAAACACTCAAAAAGGTAGCATTTTGGGCGTTAAATGCCAGAATGGATGCCATTCTGGGCGTTTAATGCCAGGAGGACACTAGAGGGAAGATTTTGTTTTTAATTCAAATCTTTTTCAAATATTCATATTTTTTCAAAATCAAATCTTTTTCAAATCATATCTTTTCAATCATATCTTTTCAAAATCAATTTCTTTTCAATTTTTTATATATTACTATTTTCGAAAATCCTTGCTACAATTAGTGATTTAATTCAAAATTTTCAAGTTGTTACTTGCCTATTAAGAAAGGATCAAAAGTTTTAATTCTAGAATCATATCTTTTAATTTCTTGTTGGTCAAGTAATCAACTTTAATTTTAAAAACTTTCTCTTTTTAATTTGATTCTCAATCATATCTTCTCAATCATATCTTTTCAATCATATCTTTTTCAAATTTTATTTTCAATCACATCTTTTAATTTCTAATTCCAAAATATTTTTCATAAATCACTTAATTTCTTTCCCAATCTTAGTTTTCGAAAATCATTTACCAAAATTTCAAAATTTCTCTTAATTATTTCAAAATCTTTTACTTTATTTTCGAAAATTCTTCCCCTCTTCTCACATCCTTCTATTTAAAGGACTAACACCTCTCCATTATCAACAATTCGAACTCTATCTCCCTTGATAAGTTCAAATTCTCTCTTCTCTACCTCATCCTTCTATTTTTATTTTCCTCTGACATCTCAAGGAATCTCTATACTGTGACATAGAGGATTCCATATTTTCTTCTCCTCTCTTTTCATATGAGCAGGAGCAAGGACAAAGACATTCTTGTTGAAGCTGATCCTGAACCTGAAAAGACCTTGAAGAGAAAGCTAAAAGAAGCCAAAGTATAACTCTCTATAGAGGACCTAACAGAAACTTTCAAACAAGAAGAAGCCATGGCAGCCGAAAACAACAACAATGCCAACAATGCAAGGAAGGTGCTTGGTGACTTTACTGCACTTACTCCTGACTTCTATGGGAGAAGCATCTCAATCCCTGCCATTGGAGCAAACAACTTTGAGCTTAAACCTCAATTAGTTTCTCTGATGCAACAGAATTACATGTTTCATGGACTTTTAGCTGGAGGATCTCTTCATCTGAAGAAGACGCCTGCAGAAGCTCAGGAACTCATTGAAATGGTTGCAAATAACCAATTCATGTACACTTCTGAAAGGAATCCTGTGAATAATGGGAAAAGTCAGGAGAAAAGAGTTCTTGAAATTGATACTCTGAATGCCATATTGGCTCAGAACAAAATATTGACTCAACAAGTCAATATGATTTCTCAAAGTCTGTCTGGAATGCAAGCAGGAACAGGCAGTACCAAGGAAGCTTCATCTGAAGAAGAAGCTTATGATCCTGAGAACCCAGCAATGGAAGAGGTGAATTACATGGGAGAACCCTATGGAAACACCTATAATCCTTCATGGAGAAATCATCCAAACCTCTCATGGAAGGATCAATAGAGGCCTCAACAAGGCTTCAACAACAATAATGGTGGAAGAAATAAGTTTAGCAATAGCAAACCTTTTCCATCATCTTCTCAGCAACAAGCAGAGAATTCTAAGCAGAACCACTCTAAATTAGCAAATGTAGTCTCTGATTTAATTAAAACCACTCAAAGTTTCATGACTGAAACAAGGTCCTCCATTAGAAATTTGGAGGCACAAGTGGGTCAGCTGAGCAAGAAAGTTACTGAACTCCCTCCTAGTACTCTTCCAAGCAATACAGAAGAGAATCCAAAAGGAGAGTGCAAGGCCATCAACATACCCCACTCGGCCGAACCTGGAGAGGAGGAAGAGGCAGTGATCTCCACTGAGGAAGACCTCAATGGACGTCCACTGGCCTCCAAGGAGTTTCCCAATGAGGAACCATGGGAATCTGAGGCTCACACTGAGACCATAGAGATTCCATTGAATTTACTTTTGCCATTCATGAGCTCTAACGAGTATTCTTCCTCTGAAGAGGATGAAGATGTTATTGAAGAACAAGTTGCTAAGTACCTTGGAGCAATCATGAAGCTAAATGCCAAGTTATTTGGTAATGAGACTTGGGAGGATGAACCCCCCTTGCTCACTAAAGAACTGGATGACTTGACTAGGCAGAGATTACCTTTGAAGAGACAAGATCCTGGAAAGTTCTCAATACCTTATACCATAGGCATCATGACCTTTGAGAAGGCTCTGTGTGACCTAGGGTCAAGCATAAACCTCATGCCTCTCTCTGTAATGGAGAAGCTAGGAATCCTTGAGGTACAAGCTGCAAGAATCTCACTAGAGATGGCAGACAATTCAAGAAAATAGGCTTATGGACTTGTAGAAGATGTCTTGGTAAAAGTTGAAGGCCACTACATCCCTACTGATTACATAATCCTAGATACTGGGAAGTGTATGGATGAATCCATCATCCTTAGCAGACCCTTCCTAGCCACAGCAAGAGCTGTGATTGATGTTGACAGAGGAGAATTAGTCCTTCAAGTGAATGAGGACTCCCTTGTGTTTAAAGCTCAAGGATCTCCCTCTGTAACCATGGAGAGGAAGCGTAAAAACTTATCTCAATGTAGAGTCAAACAAAATCCCCACATTCAAACTCTAAGTTTGGTGTTGGGAGGCCACAACCAAACTCTAAGTTTGGTGTTGAAAGGCCATCATCATGCTCTAAATATCTGTGAGGCTCCATGAGAGCCCACTGTCAAGCTACTGACATTAAAGATACGCTTGTTGGGAGGCAACCAAATTTTTACTTATCTATGTTAAATTTTTATTTTCCATTGTTATTTTATGTTTTCTGTAGGTTGATGATCA
Organism: Arachis ipaensis; assembly: GCF_000816755.2. Taxonomy (NCBI): domain Eukaryota; kingdom Viridiplantae; phylum Streptophyta; class Magnoliopsida; order Fabales; family Fabaceae; genus Arachis; species Arachis ipaensis. The sequence continues at coordinate 44,155,588 of NC_029793.2, read as the reverse complement.
TGAGAAGTCACAAAAATAACTGAAAAAGCAAAAACAGAATGAAAAACAGTATTAAAAACAGCACACCCTGGAGGAGAAGCCTACTGGCGTTTAAACGCTAGTAAGGGCAGCAGAATGGGCGTTAAACGCCTAGTCTGGCACCATTCTGGGCGTTTAACGCCAGAAATGGGCACCAAACTGGCGTTTAACGCCAGAATTGGCAGCAGAGGGCATTTTGCGCGCCTAATTGGTGCAGGGATGAGAAATCCTTGACACCTCAGGATCTGTGGACCCACAGGATTCCCACCAACCTCAACTCACTCTCTCTCTTCTTCACACCTTTTCATAATACTCTTCCCCAAATATCCTTCACCAATCACCTCAAAACCTCTTCCCTAAAAACCCCTCACCTATCAAATCTTACACTCTTCTCCATAAAACCTTTACCAATCTACATCCATCCATCATAAACCCCACCTACCTCACCATTCAAATTCAAAATACTTCCCCTCCTAATCCCACCCATACATGGCCGAACCCAAACCCTCCCGCCACTCCTATATAAACCCATCTTCACTCCTTCATTTTCACACATCTTCAACACTACTTCACCCCCTTGGCTAAAATACTACCCCCTCCATCTCCTCTATTTCTTCTCCCTCTACTCTCTTCATTCTTCTTTTACTCGAGGACGAGCAAATTTTCTAAGTTTGGTGTGGTAAAAGCATTGCTTTTTGTTTTTCCATAACCATTTATGGCACCTAAGGCCGGAGAAACCTCTAGAAAGAGGAAAGGGAAGGCAAAAACTTCCACCTCCGAGTCATGGAAGATGGAGAGATTCATCTCAAAGGTGCATCAAGACCATTTCTATGAAGTCGTGGCCAAGAAGAAAGTGATTCCCGAGGTCCCTTTCAAGCTCAAAAAGGGTGAATATCCGGAGATCCGACATGAGATTCGAAGAAGAGGTTGGGAAGTTCTCACCAACCCTATTCAACAAGTCGGAATCTTAATGGTTCAAGAGTTCTATGCCAATGCATGGATCACCAAGAACCATGATCAAAGTGTGAACCCGGA
>NC_029793.2:44102422-44153549 GCF_000816755.2 Arachis ipaensis | reverse complement strand
GGCGCTCAATGGAAGAGAGATTCAAGAGGAAAGCCGGTTCAACTAAGAAGGCATGACCTCAAGCCCGTGGCTAGGGGATGGTTGGAGTTCATCCAACGCTCAATCATTCCCACTAGCAACCGGTCTGAAATTACTATAGACTTGGCTATCATGATCCATAGCATTATGATTGAAGAGGAAGTAGAAGTTCATGAGGTTATATCCCTAGAACTCTACAAGGTGGCGAACAAGTCCTCTACTTTCTCAAGGTTAGCCTTCCCTCATCTTATTTTTCAGCTTTGCAATTCAGGTGGAATTGACATAGAGGAAGACATCCTCATTGATGAGGACAAGCCCATCACTAAGAAAAGGATGGAGCAAACAAGAGATCCCACTCATGGACAAGAGCATGAGGAAATTCCTCATCATGAAATCCCTGAGATGCCTCAAGGGATGCATTTTCCTCCACAAAATTATTGGGAGCAAATTAACAATTCTCTAGGAGAATTAAGTTCCAACATGGGACAACTAAGGGTGGAGCACCAAGAGCATTCTATCCTTCTCCATGAAATTAGAGAAGACCAAAGAGTTATGAGAGAGGAGCAACAAAGGCAAGGAAGAGATATTGAGGAGCTCAAGCACTCCATAGGATCTTCAAGAGGAAGAACAAGCCGCCATCACTAATGTGGACCCGTTCTTTAATTTCCTTGTTCTTTATTTTCTGTTTTTTCGAATTTTTATGCTTTATGTTTATTTATGTTTGTGTCTTATTACATGATCACTAGTGTCTAAGTGTCTATGCCTTAAAGCTATGAAAATGAATCCATCACCTTTCTTAAATGAAAAATATTTTTAATTGCAAAAAGAAAAAGAAGTACATGAATTTCGAATTTTAAAACAGATTAATTATTTTGATGTGGTGGCAATACTTTTTGTTTTTTTGAATGAATGCTTGAACAGTGCATATTTTTGAAATTGTTGTTTATGACTGTTAAAATTGTTGGCTCTTGAAAGAATGATGGAAAAGGAGAAATGTTATTGGTGATCTGAAAAATCATAAAAATGATTCTTGAAGCAAGAAAAAGCAGTGAAAAGCTTGCAGAAAAAAATATATATGCGAAAAAAAAGAGAGAAAAAGAAAGAAAAAGAAAAAGCAAGCAGAAAAAGCCAATAGCCCTTTAAACTAAAAGGCAAGGGTAAAATAAAAAGGATCCAAGGCTTTGAGCATCAGTGGATAGGAGGGCCCATAGGAATAAAATCCTGGCCTAAGCGGCTAAACCAAGCTGTCCCTAACCATGTGCTTGTGGCGTGAAGGTATCAAGTGAAAACTTGAGACTGAGCGGTTAAAGTCGTGGTCCAAAGCAAAAAGAGTGTGCTTAAGAGCTCTGGACACCTCTAATTGGAGACTCTTGCAAAGATGAGTCACAATCTGAAAAGGTTCACCCAGTTATGTGTCTGTGGCATTTATGTATCCACTGGTAATACTGGAAAACAAAGTGCTTAGGGTCACGGCCAAGACTCATAAAGTAACTGTGTTCAAGAATCAACATACTTAACTAGGAGAATCAATAACACTATTTGAATTCTGAGTTCCTATAGACGCCAATCATTCTGAACTTCAAGGGATAAAGTGAGATGCCAAAATTGTTCGGAAGCAAAAAGCTAAAAGCCCCGCTCATCTAATTAAGACTGATCTTCATAGATGTTTTTGGAATTCATTGTATATTCTATTCTTTTTATCCAATTTGATTTTCAGTTGCTTGGGGACAAGCAACAAATTAAGTTTGGTATTGTGATGAGCGGATAATTTATACGCTTTTTGGCATTGTTTTTAGTATATTTTTAGTATATTTTAGTTAGTTTCTATTATATTTTTATTAGTTTTTAAATAAAAATCACATTTCTAGACTTTACTATGAGTTTGTGTGTTTTTCTATAATTTTAGGTATTTTCTTGCTGAAATTGAGGGACCTGAGCAAAAATCTTATTTAGAGGCTGAAAAAGGACTACAGATGCTGTTGGATTCTGAGCTCCCTGCACTCAAAGTGGATTTTCTGGAGCTATAGAAGCCCAATTGGCGCGCTCTTAATTGCGTTGGAAAGTAGACATTCTGGGATTTCCAGCAATATATAATAGTCCATATTTGTTTGAGATTTGATGGCTCAAACCGGCGTTCCAAGTCAGCCTAGAAATTCTGGCGTCAAAACGCCAGAACTGGCATAAAAGCTGGAGTTAAATGCCCAAACTAGCACAAAAGCTGGCGTTTAACTTCAAAAAAAATCTCTACACGTGAAAGCTTCAATGCTCAGCCCAAGCAGACACTAAGTGGGCCCGGAAGTGGATTCTGCATCATTTACTCATTTCTGTAAACCCTAAGTTACTAGTTCTCTATAAATAGGACCTTTTGCTATTGTATTTAGAGACTTTTGATCTTTGATTAGTCTTATGCTATCTTAGACCTTTATGAGGGCTGGCCATTCGGCCATGCCTAGACCTTGTTCTTATGTATTTTCAATGGTGGAGTTTCTACACACCATAGATTAAGGTGTAGAGCTCTGCTGTTCCTCATGAATTAATGCAAAGTACTACTATTTTTCTATTCAATTCACGCCTACTTCTTCTCTAAGATATACACTCGTTCTTCAACTTGATAAATGTGATGATCCGTGACACTCATCATCATTCTCACCTATGAACGCGTGCCTGACAACCACTTCCGTTCTACATGCAATCAAGCTTGAATGTGTATCTCTTGGGTTTCTAATCTAAGATTAGAACCTTCGTGGTATAGGCTAGAATTATTGGCGGCCATTCCTGAGATCTGAAAAGTCTAAACCTTGTCTGTGGTATTTCGAGTATGATCTGGGAAGGGATGACTGTGACGAGCTTAAAACTGATGATTGGATGAAGGCAATAGGAAAGCAGAAGTTTAGGAGGAACAAAGCATCTTCATACGCTTATCTGAAATTCTCACCAATGAATTACATAAGTATCTCTATCTTATTTTATGATTTATTCATATTTTAATTATCAATCCTCCATAACCATTTGAATCTGCCTGATTGAGATTTACAAGATGACCATAGCTTGCTTCAAGCTGACAATCTCCGTGGGATCGACCCTTACTCACGTAAGGTTTATTACTTGGACGACCCAGTGCACTTACTGGTTATTTTTGCGGAGTTGTGATAAAGAGTTGAGATTACAATTGTACATACCAAGTTGTTGGCGCCATTGATGATCACAATTTCGTGCACCAAAAATCCTATCATCTGCCAGTGAAACTGGAACACAAGGCCTACTGGGCAACCAGGTTCCTAAACCTTGATGCTAAGGTAGTTGGAGAGAAAAGATTATTCCAGTTGAATAAGCTGGAGGAGTTCAGACTAAATGCTTTCGAAAATGCTAAAATTTACAAGGAGAAAGCAAAAAGGTGGCATGACAGAAAGCTGTCATCTAGAGTCTTTGAGTCAGGACAGAAGGTTCTGCTGTTTAACTCTAGGCTCAGATTGTTCCCTGGGAAATTGAAATCCCGGTGGAAGGGACCATATGTGATTACAAGTGTGTCACCATATGGATATGTAGAGCTTCAGGATATTGATTCTGACAAAAAGTTCATTGTTAATGGACAGAGAGTCAAACATTATGTTGAAGGCAATGCTGAGCAAGAGTGATCAAAACTGAGACTAAATTAAAAGCTCAGTAAAGTCCAGCTAAAGACAGTAAAGAAGCGCTTGCGGGGAGGCAACCCAGCCAATATAAAAAATTAGATGTTTATAACAATTATACGAGTCTATTTAATTTTGTTATTCATGTTCGTTAATACATTTCAGTGAATAAGTCAGGGAAATGAAGGTTCAGGACATAAAGCAGAGGAATCACAGAGAAAAAGAGCTCACTGGCGTCAAAACGCCAGTAAAGGGGCATTTTGGGCGTTAAACGCCAGAATGGCTATCATTCTGGGCGTTTAACGCCAGTAAGGCTATCATTCTGGGCGATAAACGCCAGAATGGGCAGCATTCTGGGCGTTTAACGCCAGAAACAGCAGCATCCTGGGTGTTCAAAAAAAAGCCCAGTAACAAAGAAATTCTGACGTTTAACTCCAGCCAGGATACCTGGCTGGGTGTTAAATGCCCAAATTGGCTGCCAGATGGGCGTTAAACGCCAGAATGGCTATCATTCTGGGCGTTTAACGCCAGAACAGCAAAGGGGAGGTAATTTTGTTTCCAATTCGATTTTTTTCAATTTTTCATGTTTTAATTCATAATTTTTTTTGCATAAAAAATATTTCAAATGTTCATCTTTCAATTTTTATTTTCAAAAACTAATAATCCTTTCAATTCTTTTTAATTCTTTTTTAATTCTTTTTAATTATTGTCCATATCTTTTTCCAAACTTACATATCTTCTCAAATTCTTTTCAAATCCTTTTAATTTTTTTTAACATTAACAAGTTTTTCAAAATTAATCACCTCATTCTTCTTCTACTCCCTTCTATCTTATTTTGCTCGAGGACGAGCAAAGCTTTTAAGTTTGGTGTGGAAAAGTTCTGCTTTTTGCTTTCCATTACCACTTATGGCACCCAAAGTCGGAGAATCCTCTAGAAAGAGAAAAGGAAAGGCAATTGCTTCCGCCTCCGAACCTTGGGAGATGGAGAAATTCATCACCAAAGCCCATCACTAAGAAAGAGGATGGAGCAAACTAAAGGAGCTCAAGCACTCCATTGGACCATCAAGAGGAATAAGTAGCCGTCGTCACTAAGGTGGACCCGCTCCTTAATTTTTTTGCTTTTATTGTTATTTATCTGTTTTTATGTTTATTTTCTGTCTAAGTCATGTTTTTATCAAGGTTCTGAAAATTGAACCGGTCATCGAACCGTTCTAGCTACTGGTTCACTGGTTCATAGGTTCAATCGGTTCGACCGTGGTTGAACCGAAAAAACCGTTTTCTAATAAAATAATAAATAAAATATAAATAAACACATTAAAACATAATTATAGTCTAATATAAACCTTAAAGTTGTAATTACATGTCCCTAAAGGCCATTGGGAGCACCTTATATTCCCAACCTAAGTTCTCAACCGTTACCTCACTTATTCTAATTACTACCTGCATAGGTCTAAAGTTTTAATATGATTCATTGCTACATCAAAATATCCCAAACAATTTAACTAAATCATCTATTGTCTGCTTACTGTAATCCATTACGTGTTCCAGCAAGTCTTTATATGTTAAAAAACATTCTACCAATTTGCCCGGCTGAGCAGTCTTTATATGTTTAAGTCTCCTATTCTTATTGCCCGGCTGAGCAGCCTTTGAAGTTTGAACATACCTACAACAATCATGAAATATAGAAATCTTAACAAAACCCTGAACATTCACTTCCATTGCAGCAAAATCTTAATTATTTTTTCCACAAAGATTGTTTTTTTCTTCATTGTACCAAACATTTTTTCAGAGGATTAGTCAAGCAGCTAACTCTAGGTATCCCATCACTAGTTCTAGTCCCAATGAATATAATCTCTGCCTGATCACCAGGTAATTCAACCCCAATATCTCCATTTGCAGAAGCTGCAGTAGCAAATAGAATAAAGGCAAAAAATCAACATAAATTTCACCTAATCCCATATCAAATTAAGAATCTGAACAATCCAAAAGCATAGTTCTAGCTTCACTTAAATAATATCAGAGTACAATCATGCAATCAAATTATGATAATAAATAAATAAGTGGAACAAAATTGGAGAGTAGTTAGTTAGATAGTTACTGGATTGGAGGCAAGAGTGAATGGGAAGGAGAAGAGAAACGGAAGAGGGAGAGCGCCAACAGGAAGAAAAGGAAGAACAAAATCAGTTCAGTAAACAAACAACATCCAAAATTATTCAAAATTATTCACAATTATTCAACAAACAACAAAATCCAGTTTAGTAAACAAACCAAAATTAGTTCAGTTTCAGTAATCAGTTAATCACTAATCAGTAAACAACAATCAGTTATCATATTAAATCACAGTTCAGTTTTAGTAATCACTCACTAGTCAATAATAACAGTACAGTTTAGCTCCCTCCAATCAGTTGAATCTTGAATCAGTTCACAGTTTCACACTACATAGTTCAAAGAAAAATAAAACAGGGAGACAGAATTTCAAAGTTCACAGTTTTGGTGTTCATCATGCTGAATCACAGATCAGTTTCAGTTCAAAGTAAAATCACCCAGTTTGAGTAATCACACTACATAGTTCAAAGAAAAAAAAACAGGAAGAGTGGGAGACACTGAGACAGCAAAGGCACCTTCAAGGTAGAACATGCAACAGGGAAAGTGAGAGTGAGGCAGTGGGAGACAGCGAAGGCACCTTCTCAGTTCTCGACGGCTGCTGCGGTGGCTCGACGGCAGTGGCTCGACGGCGGTGGCTCGACGGCGAGCCCTCGACCCGTGTGATGGTGTGAGTGTGACAGTGACTCAGTGAGGCGTTGGAAGCAGCTTCAGCGAAGCCTGCTCGAAGAATGAGAACCACTGAAGCAGAGAAGGGAAGGCGTTTTGGTGATTTAGGAATCTCAGCATCTGGAGTTTTGGTGATTTAGGGATTTAGAACGAAAAAACGGCAGCGTTTTGTTGCCATCCAAAAAACCGGTCGGGTCACGGTTTGGTTCGATCGATCGGTTACCGGCCAGTTCACCAGTTCAATTCCGGTTTTTGAATTTCACGGTTTTGATGAATGTCTGAACCATTTTTCAGTCTGGTTCACAGTTTGACCGGTCCGACTGGCCGGTTCGAACCGGTTTTTAGAACCTTGGTTTTTATTACATGATCATTAGTGTTTAGAGTCTATGTCTTAAAGCTATGAATGATTCCATGAATCTCTCACATTTCTTAAATGAAAAATACTTTTATTTGCAAAAGAAAAAGAAGTACATGAATTTTGAATTTTATCTTGAAAATAGTTTAATTATTTTGATGTGGTGGCAATACTTTTTGTTTTCTAAATGTATACTTAAACAGTGTATATTTAAAATTGGAATTAAGAAAAGTTGGCTCTTGAAAGAATAATGAAAAAGAAGACATGTTATTGGTGATCTGAAAAATCATAAAATTGATTCTTGAAGCAAGAAAAAGTAGTGAAAAAGCAAATGCTTGCGAAAAAAAAGCGAAAAATAAAGAAAAAAAGAAAGAAAAAAAAAGTAAGCAGAAAAAGCCAATAACCCTTTAAACTAAAAGGTAGGGGTAAAATGGTTCCAAGGCTTTGAGCATCAATGGATAGGAAGGCCCAAAGGAATAAAATCCTGGCCAAAGCGGCTAAATCAAACTGTCCCTAACCATGTGCTTGTGTCATGAAAGTCCAAGTGAAAAGCTTGGGACTGAGTGGTTAAAGTCGTGATCCAAAGCAAAAGAGTTTGCTTAAGAACTCTAGGCATCTCTAACTGAGGACTCTAGCAAAGCTAAGTCACAATCTGAAAAGGTTCACCCAGTTATGTGTCTGTGGCATTTATGTATCCGGTGGTAATACTGGAAAATAAAATGCTAAGGGTCATGGCCAAGACTCATAAAGTAGCTGTGTTCAACAATAAAAAAGAACTTAACTAGGCAAATCAATAACATTATCTGTATTTCTGAGTTACTAAAGAGGCCAACAATTCTGAACTCCAATGGATAGAGAAATTCCAAAACTATTTAGAGGCAAAAAGCTACTAGTCCCGCTCATCTAATTAAAACTAATCTTCATTGATATTTTTGAAATTTATTGTATTTTCTCTTCTTTTTATCTTATTTTGTTTTTGGTTTCTTGGGGACAAGCAACAATTTAAGTTTGGTGTTGTGATGGGCGGATAATTTATACGCTTTTTGGCATTATTTTTAGGTAGTTTTTAACGTGTTTTAGTTACTTTTTATTATATTTTTATTGGTTTTTATACAAAAATCACATTTTTGGACTTTACTATGAGTTTGTGTATTTTTCTGTAATTTCAGGTATTTTCTAGCTGAAATTGAGGGACCTGAGCAAAAATCTGATTCAGAGGCTGAGAAATAACTGCAGATGCTGTTGGATTCTGACCACCCTGCACTCAAACACGTTTTTATGGAGCTATAGAAGTCCAATTGGCATGCTTTCAATTGGGCTGGAAATCTAACATCTTGGGCTTTCCAGAAATGTATAATAGTCCATACTTTGCCTGAGATTTGATGGCCCAAACTGGCGTTAAACTCCTGCCAGAGACCCTTTTCTGGCGTAAAACGCCGGAATTGGCACCAAAACTGGAGTTGAACGCCCAAACTGGCACCCAAGATGGCGTTTAACTCCAAGAATGGCCTATGTACGTGAAAGCTTCAAAGCTCAGTACAAACACTCACCAAGTGGGCCCCGGAAGTGAATTTCTGCACTATCTGCACTTAGTTACTCATTTTCTGTAAACCTAAGTTACGAGTTTAGTATAAAAACTACTTTCAGAGATTCATTTAGGGGGGATGACATTTTACATCTCATATTGTATCTTCTACGGCATGAGTCTCTAAACCCCATAGGTGGGGGTGAGGAGCTCTGCTGTGTCTCAATGGATTAATGCAATCTATTGTTTTCTATTCGATCACGCTTGATTCTGTTCTATGATACTCACTCGTACTTCAATATAAAGATTATGATGATCCGTGACACTCATCATCATTCTTAAATTTATCAACGCGTGCTTGACAACCACTCCCATTCTATCTGAGCTCAACGTAGTCATTGGGCGACAGCTTGAGTGCGTATCTCTTGGATTTCTAATCCACGAGTTTGACTTGCATCTCCTGACAACAGAGCATTCAAACCCATGAGATCAGAACCTTCATGGTAGAGGCTAGAACCAATTGGCAGCATTCCTGAGATCCGGAAAGTCTAAACCTTGTCTGTGGTATTCTGAGTAGGATCTGGGACGGGATGACTGTGACGAGCTTCAAACTCACGAATGTTGGGCGCAATCACAGTGTGAAAAAGGATAGAGAGATCCTATTCCGACACAAGTGAGAACCGACAGATGATTAGCCATGCGGTAGCTGTGCCTGGTATTTTTCATCCGAGACGAGAGATCCGACAGTTGATTAGCCGTACAGAAACCGTACCTGGGCCATTTTCACTGAGAGGATGGATGGTAGCCATTGACAACGATGATACATGAACATACAGCTTGCCATGGAAGGAAGCCATGCGTGTTTGGAGAAGAAGACAGTAGGAAAGCAGAGATTCAGATGACAGAGCATCTCCGTAACCTCAACCTATTCCTCATTACTAAATCATAAGTGTCATTCATTTCATGTTATTTACTTTTCATAAACAAAATCATTTATATCATTTGAATCTCCTGACTAAGATTTACAGGATAACCATAGCTTGCTTCAAGCCGGCAATCTCCGTGGGATCGACCCTTACTTACGTAAGGTATTACTTGGATGACCCAGTGCATTTGCTGGTTAGTTGTACCAGAGTTGTGAAAAGTGTGATCACAATTCTGTGCACCAATGCATTTTTATGTTTCCATGCCTCTTTTTGTTTATATTATTTGTTATTGTTGATTTCTTGCTTATGTTAGTTATAGCTTTTATTAATTCTTGCATTTTGTGATGTTGACTTTTATTGCACACTAGGTGTTTGATAAAATGTTTTCTCTAGTTTTTGAGTAGTTTTCTTTACTCTTGGCCTAAGCTAAGGGAATTGGATGACCTTGAGTCATTGGGTCTCATTAATTTGGTGATTTGAGAACCCTTGGTGGTCAATTTGATAACCATTTACACTAGCCTACTACTAAGTCAATTAGTAGCTAGGTTAGGACCTATGGATTGATGTTGATCAAGCCTATTTGACGTACTTCAATCTTGAAGTAGACATTGTATGCACTTCAAGCATAGAGGTAGACTAAATGGGTTGGCCCTCATAATTGTCTATACATGGTTTGTAGACAAGGATGGGTGATCTCAATTCCTATGCCTAGCCAAGAGTTCTTTCCCTTTCTTTACTAGTTTTTGTCATTTACTTTCTTGTTATTTACTTTTCTTATTAATTACCAAATCAAACCCCCTTGCATCTCCATAGCCAATAATTGATCAGTTCATTGTAATTCCTTGTTAGACTACCCGAGGTTTAAATAATTCGGTTAATTTTCATTGGGGTTCGTACTTGTGACAACCAATATATTAAAATTTGATTTGAGTATTACTTGTTGGTTGGGAACTATACTATCAACGGAATTAATTTGTGTGAAAATTCCTAACCGACGGTTTTACTCTTTCAAATTTTTGGCGCCTTTGCCGGGGAATTGCAATGGTTTTATATTATTGGCTATTGTGAATATGTGAATATGTTTTCCCTTTTGCTTGTTTGTTAGTTTTTGTTAGGTTTAGGACTTTGTTGTTTATTTTTGTTAGCTTTGTTTTTATTTGCTATGAATTGTCATCCCTTTGGCTATGAGTTTAGTTCAAGTTATGTTGTAGGAAATGGAAGCTTCAATGAGGATGTGCATCAAGGATTTGGGAATCAAAGATGGGAGGAGCCTCAAGGGATTGATCAACCTTCTTGGCAAGAACCTCCTCCGGTCTCTTATAGGTATAATTCCACCCTAATACATATCAATCTAATGGATGTGGTGATCCTCATTGTGGTTGTCAACAACCACCACTATATGCTTATGAACGATCTCCTCAACATGGTTTTGAACCACCACACTCACAAGCCCCCTACCACTAAATACCTCCATATAACCCTAATCCTTATCCATCATATTAACCACCTTGCAAGCCGTATGAACAATACATAGAGCCACCACAATTTTAACATAACTACTCCCAAGAAGCACCTCCATATACACCATCTCCATACCCTTACCTAGATGAACCACCTTCCAATTATGGGCCCTTTTTCCCAAATAATGAATCCTCTCTTCAGTGGACACTGTCTTGACCTCTCCCTTCATCGAAGTCTCACTAGATGAGTACAGATGCTGATTTCTGGCAACTGTCTCAATGAGTTCTTGAGCTTCCTCAATTGTCTTTCTCATGTGGATTGAACCACCAGCAGAATGGTCTAAGGACATCTTAGCCATATCTGTGAGTCCGTAATAGAAGATGTCTAACTTTACCCAATCTGAAAATATTTCAGTAGGGCATTTCTATAGCATCACCTTGTATCTCCCCCAAGCATCGTAAAGAGACTTATTAACTTCTTGTTTGAAGCCTTGAATGTCTAGTCTTAACTAGGTTAGCTTCTTTAGTGGAAAGTATTGATTCAAGAACTTATCCACCAGCTAACTCCATATTTTCAAGCTTGATTTGGGTTGATTATCCAACCACCTCTTTTCTTGGCCATTTACAACAAATGAAAAGAGCAACAACCTGTAGACATCCTGGTCAACTTCACTAGTTCTTACTGTGTCAGCTATCTGCAAGAATTCAGCAAGGAATTTTGTGGGCTCCTCTTGTGGAATTCCTTGAAACTGGCAATTTTGTTGCACTAGAAAGATCAACTCTGGGTTGAGCTCAAAATGAGCTACTCCAATAGGAGGTATACTAACACTCCTTCCATAGAAGCCAGGAGTGGGAGCTGTATAAGACTCCAAAGTTCATTTGGGTTATGCCTCTCCCTCGAGATCCATAGTGTATTCTTCCTATTCCTGCATACACAGACAAGAGACAAAGAAAAGTGGGAGTCTCTATGTTAGAGTATAGAGAGCTCCCAGTGAGATACCCAAAAAGAAATTTTTTTTTGAAATTTGAAATTAAATAAAATAAAAATATAAAACTAAAAATAAATTAGAAATTTCGAAAAAAATAATAAAAAAAAGATTAAGAAAAGATATGACAACCACTTAACTCACTTAACTAACAAGATTAAAAATTAAAAAGGATATGTTCGAAAATTGGAGAGAAAAAGTCAAATAAAGATTCTGAAATTTAATTTTTTTTTTAAAACAAAGTGAAGATTTAAAATTTAGAAGTTTAAAATTTAAAAAGAAGATAAGATAAGGAAGTTTTAAAATTTTTAAATTTAAAAGAAAGATAAGGTAAAGATTTGAAAAGATTCCGAAAGAGAATATTAAACTTTACTACCAAGAAAACACCAAAATTTTAAAATTTAAATTAAGAATCAAATATCTAAAATCACAGAAAAGATAGATATATAAGGTAAAGATCAACAATCAAGAGAGATAACAGGATATGATTTGAAAATTTAAAAATTTCTAACAAAAAACCCCAAACTTTTAAAATTCAAAATAAAACAAAAAATTAACTAATAAAGATTTGAAAATAAAGATAAAAAATTTTATTTGAAAATTTTTTGAAATTAAAAAAAAAAGAAAAAGTCAATAAAAGATTTGAAAAATTAAATTAGAAAAGAGCAAGTCAAACAAGATAAGATAAGATTTTAAAATTTAAGACAACATATTTGATTTTGAAAATTTGAAATTAAAAAGAAGAGAAGGTCAAAGAAAGATTTTGAAATTTTAAATTTTGAAAGAATAAGTCAAACAAGGAAAGATAATAATTGAAAGATTTGAAAAGATTTGAAATTTGAAATTTGAATTTTGAATTTTGAAAATTTTGAATTTTAAAATTTGAATTTTAAATTTTGAATTTTAAAATTTTGAAATTTGAATTTTGAATTTTAAATTTTGAATTTCGAAATTTGAATTTGAATTAGGATAAGATAAGATTTAGAAATTTGAATTTTAAATTTTGAATTTGAATTTTAAAATTTGAATTTAAAACAAGATAAGATAAGATATTTTTTTGAAATTCAAAGAAAGGAAAGATAAGATAAGATTTTTGAGATTTGAAATTTTGAAATTCGAAAAATTAAAAAGAAAACACTTAAAGACACCAAATTTAAAATTTTTGAAATCAAATGACGCAATTTTCGAAAATTTTGGAGAAAAAACACAAAAGGACACCAAACTTAAAAATTTTAAGATCAAACCAAGAAAAATACCATGAACAACTCGAACTCAATGAAGAACACTAAGAACAATTTTTCGAAAATTTAAGATGAGAAAAACACAAAGAGACACCAAAATTAAAAATTTTAAGATCAAAGACACTAGTTTTTCGAAAATTTTTAAAAGACAAATACTAAAAGCTACCAAACTTGAAAATTTTGAAATCAAACAAGAAAAATTACCAAGAAGGTTTCGAACACCAAGAAAGAAAACAAGAACAATTTCGAAAATTAAAGAAAATATGAAAACAAAGGGGTCGCCAAACTTAAAAACTTACACAAGACTCAAACAAAAGATAAAGATTACTAAAGAAAAGAAGAGGTTTTAAAATTTTTTTGAAAAAGAAAACAAGAAAAACAATTAAAAGAGCAAATAAACCATAAAGACGCACCTAATCTAAGCAACAAGATAGTCCGGTAGTTTGTCAATCTCGAACAATCCCCATCAATGGCGCCAAAAACTTGGTGCGCGAAATTGACTCCGCAAGTTTTGCATAGATAGACCGGCAAGTGCACCAGGTCTTCCAAGTAATACCTCAGGTGAGTGAGGGTCGAATCCCATGGAGATTGTCGGATTAAGCAAGCAATGGCTATCTTGTAGATCTTAGTCAGGTGATTAGAAAAGATAGTTGTTGGTTGAAAGTATAAACAAATAATAAAAGGAACGAAATACCAAATTAATGTGATAACAGTAATAGCAGATCAGTTATGGCTTCGGAGATGATTCCTCCTTCTGGATCAACTTTTCTCACTGTCTACTTCAACCCTAAATTATGGCAAGTTGTAAGTGATTCATTTAATGCTATGGTTAGTGGTCATTAATCTCTTCTGCTTCAGATCAAACGCCAGTGTCAATAGTCATCAAATCCAAATGAAGGCGAAGCTCTAGCAGTCCAATCTCTGATGATCCTACTTAAAATGCCACAAAGGCCCTAATCCCGTCGTACCTCGGCTGAACAGATGCCTCCAAGTCCCCAACAAAGTTGTAGATTAGCCATCTACGAGATGTATAATCAAGCTTGTGGTTCAGTACTATCCCTTCAAGGACTCGCAAGAACCCATGTAGAATAGGGATGACGGTCAAGTTACACTCCCAATTCATTAGGATGAAGAATGAAGATACATCTTAGAATACAGTCAAGCATATATTGAAATAGAACAGTGATATTATTAATCCATAAGAATCAGCAGAGCTCCTAACCTTAACCTAGGAGGTTTAGTTGCTCATATTGTATAAAAAATAATGTGTAAGGTTTGAAAATAGTGTGTAGAAGAGGAAGAAGATCCTAAACAAGGGTGATCTTCTCCTTTAAATACTTATATAATACTTAGGGATTACAAAATTAAGATAAAACGGACTCTTAGTGCTAAAATCCACTTCTTAGGCCCACATGGTGAGTGTTTGGGCTGAGCTTGGGGTATAATCATGAGCTGGGACTCCCCTTGGGGTGTTAAATGCCAGCCTTGGTCCTTTGTGGGCATCCAAATGCTAAGCTGCTCCCTTTTGGGCATTGAATGCCAAAAAGGAGGTGATAGTTGGGCGTTCAACGCCCAATTTGGGCCTTCATTTCCAAAAACAAGTATGGACTATTATATACTGTTGGAAAGCCAAAGAAGTTATCTTTTCAATGCCATTGAGAGTGCACCATTTGGACCTTTGTAGCTCTAGAAATGCTCATTTGAATGCACGGAGGTCAAAATCTGACAGCGTCTGCAGTCCTTTCTCAGCTTCTGAATTAGACTTTTCCAAAACTTGCCAGAATCACCCAAAAATCACCTAAAAACATAGGAAAACTACAAAAACTCAAATTAGCATCCAAAAAGTGATTTTTACACTAAAACCTACTAAAACTTGATAAAACTTAACAAAACATAACCAAAACCAATAAGAAAATAGTGCTAAAAAGTGTATAAAATATCCGCTCATCAACAACTCCACTCTTGGTGGAACTAGCCCTTTCCAAATAGTCCTAATAAAGTTGTAGCTTGTGACATCCTCCGAAATCATTTCCGTCTGCACCACTTTCACAAATGAGTTAGTAGAAAAATACCTTGTTTATCATATTTCAACACAACTCTATCCTCTCTTCCATATGCAAGTTTGACCAGCCTTAACATATCGTGTAACTGGTTCACTAGATCCAACTCCCATTGGAATAGTTCGCACCTCCATTGGAAGTTCATATCCACTCTAACCCATCCCAAAATCCACAATCCCCTATATAAATCCTCTTTGGTTTGTAACTGAGAAGAGCCTTGAAAATCGATCTTTCAAAGAACCACCAAAAAGCCAGACATCCTCTCAGAATTGAGTTCCTTTCTCATCATCAATCTCCATAGACAACCCATTAATTATCTTCTGTCTAACTTGGTGATTCGTGAACTATATCTAACAAATATCCTTCTGTGGACTCCCAAGCAGGTAATTCCTGGGTGGACAGAACATCATTTGGATTTAGGTTATTACATGAGCAGACCACCTTCTTCCACAACTGACACTCCTCCTTTGAAAAGCGCCACTATTACTTAAACAGAAGAGCTGTGTTGTGAACCATTGCATCCCCTACTCCCAACCCGCCTAACTTTTTAGGAACCTGCTCCACTTTCCACCTAACCAAAGCCATACCATTCCTTCCATCATCCATACTCCATATAAATCTTTGATGAGCGGATAATTTATACGCTTTTTGGCATTGTTTTTACTTAGTTTTTAGTATGATTTAGTTGGTTTTTAGTATATTTTTATTATTTTTTAATTAAAAATCATATTTCTGGAGTTTACTATGAGTTTGTGTGTTTTTCTGTGATTTTAGGTATTTTCTGGCTGAAATTGAGGGAGCTGAGCAAAAATCTGATTCAGGCTGAAAAAAGACTGCTGATGCTGTTGGATTCTGACCTCCCTGCACTCGAAGTGGATTTTCTGGAGCTACAGAACTCCAAATGGCACGCTCTCAATTGCGTTGGAAAGTAGACATCCAGGGCTTTCCAGCAATATATAATAGTCTATACTTTGCTCAAGGATAGACGATGTAAACTAGCGTTCAACGCCACTTCCATGTTGCAGTCTGGCGTCCAGCGCCAGAAACAAGTTACAAGTTGGAGTTCAACGCCAGAAACAGGTTACAACCTGGCGTTGAACACCCAAAACAGCCCAGGCACGTGAGAAGCTTAAGTCTCAGCCCCAGCACACACCAAGTGGGTCCCAGAAGTGGATTTATGCACTATCTATCACAGTTTACTCATTCTCTGTAAACCTAGGTTACCAGTTTAGTATTTAAACAACTTTTAGAGATTTATTTTGTATCTCATGACATTTTTAGATCTGAACTTTGTACTCTTTGATGGCATGAGTCTCTAAATTCCATTGTTGGGGGTGAGGAGCTCTGCAGCGTCTTGATGAATTAATGCAATTATCTCTGTTTTCCATTCAAACACGCTTGTTCCTATCTAAGATGTTCATTCGCGCTTCACTATGAAGAAGGTGATGATCCGTGACACTCATCACCTTCCTCAATCCATGAACATGTGCTTGACAACCACCTCTGTTCTACATCAGATTGAATGAGTATCTCTTAGATTTCTTAATCAGAATCTTCGTGGTATAAGCTAGAATTGATGGCGGCATTCATGAGAATCCGGAAAGTCTAAACCTTCTCTGTGGTATTCTGAGTAGGATTCAAGGATTGAATGGCTGTGACGAGCTTCAAACTCGCGATTGTTGGGCGTAGTGACAGACGCAAAAGAATCAAGGGATCCTATTCCGACATGATCGAGAACCAACAGATGATTAGCCGTGCTGTGACAGAGCATTTGGACCATTTTCACTGAGAGGACGGGACCACTTGCTGGTTAGTGGTACAAATTGTGAAAAGTGTGATTCACAATTCGTGCACCATGTTTTTGGCGCCGTTGCCGGGGATTGTTTGAGTCTGGACAACTGACAGTGAATCTTGTTGCTTAGATTAGGAAAAATTTTTCTTTTTGGTTTAGAGTCTTCTAATATTGTTTTTGGTTAAAATTTTTGAATCCTTATTTTTTTTCTTTCAAAAAAAAAATTTTCGAAAATTATATTTTTATAATTGAATTTTTTTTTCTTGTTTGATCTTTAGTTTTTCTTGTTTTGTGATTCTTCTTGTTTTTCTTGTGCCTTTTCAAAACATTAGTTTTCAAAAAAATAATTTTTTCATTCTTAGTTATTTAAAAATACTTCTTCAAAACAAGTGTTACATTTATAACTCAGTTGGCTAGAGCGTTAGTCTAGATCTAAAAATTTTAAATCCTGTGCTATTTTATTGTTTTTCTCTCTCCTCTTTAATATTTAAAAATATCTTTCCTCTCTATTTTAAAACAAATTTTCGAAATTTATTTTTAAAATTCATATTATTTTTATTTATTTTTATTTATTTATTTCAAAATTTAAAACTTTTAAAAAAAATCATATCTTTTTCAAAACTTCCTAACCACTTTCTCTCTCCTCATTTTTTTGAAAATCTTCACCTATTTTTATTTATTTTATTTTAATTTATTTTATTTTTGAAATAAATAAATAATTAAATAAATAAAAATATTTCTTCTCTATTTCACATCATCTCCCTTTCTCCATCATGGATCTAAGTGGAAATGAACAGTCCTGAAGGACTCTGGGGTCATATGCTAACCCCTCTATTGCTTCATATGGGAGTAGTATCAGTATACCCTCTATTGGAGTCAGTAGCTTTGAGTTGAATCCTCAGCTCATTATCATGGTGCAGCAAAGTTGCCAGTATTCCGGTCTTCCACAGGAAGAACCTACAGAGTTTCTGGCACATTTTTTACAAATTGCTGACACAGTATATGATAAGGAAGTAGATCAGGATGTCTACAGATTATTACTGTTTCCATTTGCTGTAAAAGACCAAGCCAAGAGGTGGTTAAATAACCAACCTAAGGCTAGCATAAAGACATGGAAATAGCTGACAGAGAAATTCCTAAATCAATAATTTCCTCCAAAACGGATGACACAGCTAAGGCTGGACATCCAAGGCTTTAAACAAGGAGATAATGAACCTCTTTATGATGCCTGGGAGAGATACAGAGAGATGCTAAGAAAATGCCCCTCTGAGATGTTTTTAGAGTGGGTTTAGCTAGACATCTTCTATTATGGGCTTACAGAAAGAGCTCAAATGTCTCTAGACTACTCAGCTGGTGGATCTATCCACATGAGGAAGACAATTGAAGAAGCTCAAGAGCTCATTGATACAGTTGCCAGAAATCAGCATCTGTACTTAAGCAGCGAACCTTCCATGAAAGAAGAGGCTAAAACAGTGACTACTAAACTCAGTCCTGCTAAACAAGCTACTGAATTCAATCAGGAATTGGATTTTCTAACAAAACAATTAGCCAAATTCAAGGAGAGACTACAAGAGACAAGGATGGCTAATATAAATATGGAAGAACAATTAAAGCAAACAAAGCAGCAGCTGTCAAAACAAATAACAGAAGAATGCCAAGCAGATCAATTAAGAAGTGGAAAAATATTAAATACCCCACCTCAAGGCAGCAGGAAGCCAAGAAATGAGCAAACTACCCAAATTCCATCTGAGGACAGTAAGAGCCCAGGGAAAAATAATTCTGGTGCTAAAACGCCAGAAATTGGGTGGAAGGCTGGCGCTGAACGCCCAAACCATGCTCAGGATTGGCGTTCAACGCCAGAAACAAGCAAGGAAATGGCGTTGAATGCCCAAAGGAAGCACAGTTCTGGCGATCAGACGCCAGGAACAGATGAGGAGTTGGCGTCTAACGCCACTCCAGCTTCCAACCTGGCTTTCAAATGCCAGTGAGGGATCAGACACCTGCAAGTGCTGGTAATAAATCCCTCAAGAAGGCTTCTCAACCTACCTCTGTAGGAAATAAACTTGCAGCAACTAAGGTTAAGGAATACAAAGCCAAGATGCCTTATCCTCAAAAACTCCGCAAAGAGGAGCAGGACAAGCAATTTGCCCGCTTTGCAGACTAGTGGTTCAACGACAGAGGCGGCTAAATCCCGCCATGAAGGAGGTGGTGCAGAAAGAGGTCACTAAGTTACTAAAGGCTGGGATTATCTATCCTATTTCTGATAGCCCCTGGGTGAGCCCTGTCCATGTTGTCCCTAAGAAGGGAGGATGACAGTGGTTCATAATGAAAAGAATGAACCGGTTCCTACAAGAACAGTTATAGGGTGGCGTATGTGTATTGACTACAGAAGGCTCAATACAGCCACCAGGAAGGATCATTTTCCTTTACCATTCATAGACCAGATGCTAGAGAGACTAGCAGGTCATGAATATTATTGCTTTTTGGATGGCTATTCCGGTTGCAACCAAATTGCAGTAGATCCTTAGGACCAAGAGAAAACAGCATTCACATGTCTTTCTGGAGTGTTTGTCTACAGAAGGATGCCTTTTGGTCTGTGTAATGCACCTGCAACCTTTCAGAGGTGCATGCTCTCTATCTTCTCTGATATGGTAGAGAAGTTTCTGGAAGTCTTCATGGATGACTTTTCAGTATTTGGAGACTCATTTAGCTCCTGCCTTAACCATTTAGCACTTGTTCTGAAAAGATGCCAAGAGACCAACCTAGTTTTAAACTGGGAAAAATGTCACTTTATGGTGACTGAAGGGATTGTCCTTGGGCATAAAATTTCAAACAAGGGAATAGAGGTGGATCAAGCTAAGGTTGAAGTAATTGAAAAATTACCACCACCTGCCAATGTTAAGGCAATCAGAAGCTTTCTGGGGCATGCAGGATTCTATAGGAGGTTTATAAAAAATTTTTCAAAAATTGCAAAATCTCTGAGCAATCTACTAGCTGCTGACACGCCATTTGTGTTTGACACAAAGTGTCTGCAGGCGTTTGAGACCCTGAAAGCTAAGCTGGTCACAGCACCAGTTATTTCTGCACCAGACTGGACATTACCATTCGAACTAATGTGTGATGCCAGTGACCATACCATTGGTGCAGTATTGGGACAGAGGCATAACAAGCTTCTGCATGTCATTTATTATGCTAGTAGTATTTTAAATGATGCCCAGAAAAATTACACAACCACAGAAAAAGAATTACTTGCAGTGGTTTACGCCATTGACAAGTTTAGATCCTACTTAGTAGGATCAAAAGTGATTGTGTACACTGACCATGCTGCTCTTAAATATCTACTCACAAAGCAGGATTCAAAGCCCAGGCTCATAAGATGGGTGTTGCTTCGGAAATGGATCCTCTCCAGTTTTTTCAACACTTGACAAAATACAGTGCAATCTCTCACCTTTGATTTTAATAGTGGGACCAAAAATAAATAAGAGAGAGAATATGGTGAATGGTTAGATTAAATACTGCACACCATCCAGTTTTTTATTCACTGGAGAGGATCCACTCCCGTGTTGCTTCTGCAAGAGTTTGATATAGAAATAAGAGACAGAAAAGGGACAGAGAATCAAGTAGCTGATCACCTGTCCCGGATAGAACCAGTAGCAGGAGCATCCCTCCCTCCTACTGAGATCTCTGAAACCTTTCCGGATGAGCAATTGTTTGCTATTTAGGAAGCTCTATGGTTTGAAGACATTGCAAACTATAAGACACAAGGTTCTCCTTCTGTAACCATGGAGAGGAAGCATGAAAAGCTTCTCTCACTACAGAGTCAACCAAAGCCCCCACAGTCAAACTCTAAGTTTGGTGTTGGGAGGTCCCAACCTTTCTCTAATTATCTGTGAGGCTCCATGAGAGCTCACTGTCAAGCTATTGACATTAAAGAAGCGCTTGTTGGGAGGCAACCCAATGTTATTTAATTATATCTATTTATTTTCCATTGCTATTTTATGCTTTCTTTAGGTTGATGATCATGTGAAGTCACAAAAACAAATGAAAAATCAAAAACAGAATGAAAAACAGCACACCCCGGAGGAAGATCATTCTGGCATTTAAACGCCAGAAACAAGCATCTGTCTGGCGTTTAACGCCAGAAACAAGCACCAAGCTAGCGTTTAACACCAAAAACAAGCATCAGTCTGGCGTTAAACGCCAGAAACAGGCAGCAGTCTGGCGTTAAACGCCAGGATTGCACAGTAAGGGCATTTTGAACACCTAAT
Source organism: Arachis ipaensis (assembly GCF_000816755.2). Lineage (NCBI taxonomy): Eukaryota > Viridiplantae > Streptophyta > Magnoliopsida > Fabales > Fabaceae > Arachis > Arachis ipaensis. Next base: position 44,132,517 of record NC_029793.2, on the reverse strand, counting down.
TGGAGCAGGGATGCTAAATCCTTGACCCCACTGGATCTGTGGATCCCACAGGATCCCCACCTACCTCACCATTCAAATTCAAACCATTTCCCTCCCAAACCCACCCATTCACACACTTCCATCTCCTCCATCTTCTCAACTTCTTTCTTCTTTTGCTCGAGGACGAGCAAACCTTTTAAGTTTGGTGTGGTAAAAGCATTGCTTTTGTTTTTCCATAATTCAGTGGTAGAGAAATTGACTGCAGATCAAAGAGCTATGAGGAAAGAGCAACAAAGGCAAGGAAGAGACATAGAGGAGCTCAAAAGCACCATTGGTCCTTTAAGAAGAGAAAGATGCCACCCTCATTAAGGTGGACCCATTCCTTAATCTCCTTGTTCTTATTTTCCTGTTTTTCGTTTACTATGCTTCATGTTTAATTATGTTTGTGTCTTTACTATATGATCACTAGTATCTAAGTGTCTATGTCTTAAAGATATGAATGTCCTATGAATCCATCACCTTTCTTAAATGAAAATTATTTTCTGAAAAAGAAAAAGAAGTACATGAATTTTGAATTTTAAAATAGTTTAATTATTTTGATGTGGTGGCAATACTCTTCGTTTTCTGAATGAATGCTTGAACAGTGCATATGTCTTTTGAATTTGTTGCTTATGAATGTTAAAATTGTTGGCTCTTGAAAGAATGATGAAAAATGAGAAATGTTATTTGATAATCTGAAAAATCATAAAAATGATTCTTGAAGCAAGAAAAAGCAGTGAAGAACAAAGCTTGCAGAAAAAAAATGTGAAAAAAAAAAGAAAAGAGCAAGAAAAAGAAAAAGCAAGCAGAAAAAGCCAAAAGCTCTTTAAACCAAAAGGCAAGAGCAAAAAGCCAATAGCCCTTAAAACCAAAAGGCAAGGGTAATAAAAAGGATCCAAGGCTTTGAGCATCAGTGGATAGGAGGGCCTAAAGGAATAAAATCCTGGCCTTAGCAGCTAAACCAAGCTGTCCCTAACCATGTGCTTGTGGCGTGAAGGTGTCAAGTGAAAACTTGAGACTGAGCGGTTAAAGTCGAGGTCCAAAGCAATAAAACAGAGTGTGCTTAAGAACCCTGGACACCTCTAATTGGAACTTTAGCAAAGCTGAGTCACAATCTGAAAAGGTTCACCCAGTTATGTGTCTGTGGCATGTATGTATCCGGTGGTAATACTGGAAAACAGAGTGCTTAGGGCCACGGCCAAGACTCATAAATTAGCTGTGTTCAAGAATCAACATACTGAACTAGGAGAATCAATAACACTATCTGAATTCTGAGTTCCTATAGATACCAATCATTCTGAACTTCAAAGGATAAAGTGAGATACCACAACTGTTCAGAAGCAAAAAGCTAATAGCCCCGTTCATCTAATTAAGATTGATCTTCATAGATGTTTTTGGAATTCAATGTATATTCTCTTCTTTTTATCCTACTTTATTTTTAGTTGCTTGGGGACAAGCAACAATTTAAGTTTGGTGTTGTGATGAGCGGATAATTTATACGCTTTTTGGCATTGTTTTTACTTAGTTTTTAGTATGATTTAGTTGGTTTTTAGTATATTTTTATTAGTTTTTAATTAAAAATCACATTTCTGGACTTTACTATGAGTTTGTGTGTTTTTCTGTGATTTCAGGTATTTTCTGGCTGAAATTGAGGGAGCTGAGCAAAAATTTGATTCAGGCTGAAAAAGGACTGCTGATGCTGTTGGATTCTGACCTCCCTGCATTCAAAGCGGATTTTCTGGAGCTACAGAACTTCAAATGGCACGCTCTCAATTGCGTTGGAAAGTAGACATCCAGGGCTTTCCAGCAATATATAATAGTCTATACTTTGCTCAATGATAGACGACGTAAACTAGCGTTCAACGCTAGTTCCATGTTGCAGTCTGGCGTCCAGCGCCAGAAACAAGTTACAAGTTGGAGTTCAACGCTAGAAACAGGTTACAACCTGGCGTTGAACGCCAAAACAGCCCAGGCACGTGAGAAGCTTAAGTCTCAGCCCCAGCACACACCAAGTGGGCCCTAGAAGTGGATTTATGCACTATCTATCACAAACAGTGATGATTGTTATTTTAGTAATAGCCGGCGATTTCAGAGACCTGGAAAGCGAGACCACCAAAAGGAGTTGGTCAATCAATTATATAGTATACACATTGATGCAGGCAAGAAAATTATTAGGCATGTTAATCAATTAACTAGTAATAAAAGAAACGGATTTAGATCTTTTAAATTTTGAAACTTACTTTAGAGGGTAAAGTATAATCTATAACCATTTATTTTGTAGGTGAGATCAAAAAAAAATATGAGAGAAAAAATATTTAATGGTGAGAGATTTAATTTTATCATCTAAAACGAAAATCTAAAATTTAGAAGATTTAAATTTATAAAAAAACATATAACATAATATAAATAGCCGTTAAGTCGTTTAGTTTTCATCAGATTCTACCTACGTGTGATTTCGTCTCAGAAAGTTGGCTCCACGAGACTTACTTAAGCTATTATATAAATAAACACTATATTTTAGTTATTTCGTACAATAATAACTTAAGAGTTTAACACCCCACTTTCAAAGCGAGGATAAATATATTGTTAAGTTTGCAAAATTATTGGACAATAATATATAGTTGAATATCAAATACTATCAGTATATATTGAATGTACTCTAACAACATTGCAAATAATCCAATTCCACCCTAAAAAGATTATAAAAGTTTGGGTATTTTGGATTGTATTTCTTTTTTTTAGTATTTTTTATTTTTTTAGATTTTATAAAAAATACTGAAAATAATAAAATTTTATTTTATATTTTTCTTTCTTGTTTTTTTTAATAAAATTCTAAAAATAAAAATATTAAAAATAAAAACATAAAATTAAAATGTAAAATAAATGCACTACAATAAAGTCATTCAACCTATATTAAGCAACTTAGGACTCAGTAACAACTTGTTATTAGGAAAGCAGGTGAGTGTCACAAGGATGATGCTCTTGCCAATCCTCCTTGCCTCATATGGTTAGGAATACGAGTTACGATATGATATAAAATACATGAATACGTTGGTTTTAAATTTTACTATTTTAAATAAATTATAATAATATATTAATATTAAAATAAAATAATAAATTTTAAACATTTCATGTCTCTTTTAACTGTAGGAAGTATTTTAGATAATTTTCGCATTAATAATCAACAATACATAGCCAAGAATGAAATTTTTAAAACTCTGTCAAAAATAATAGTCTATCTTATATGATTTTTTGTATTTAAGAATGAAGTTTATACTTGAGCCTAGACTACATCAACTAATCTCTTTATTAATTGGCCTATAAACTAATTCCATAACGATACTATTATTTTTTGAATTCACTATCTTGTATCATAAATAACACATTTTTAAAAGCATAATAATAAAAATTTTTCAAATTTTTTATTTATTCAATGCATTGAAAATGTTAAAAAGTTTAGGGTGTATTTGATGTGTATTTTTATTTTTTTTTATTTTTACTTTTAGAATTTTGTAAAAACAGAAAACATAATTTTTTGTTTTTACTTTTTTTTTTCTTTTTTCTTAACAAAATCCTGAAACATAGAGAAAACACTTAAAAATAAATAAAAACAAAAATAAAAATATAAATCAGATGCACACTTATGTTTTTAAAATACTTTTTAACAAAATATTTTCTTTCATAATATTCATAAAATCGGTCCTTAAAAAATTGTTTATTTTTTATTTTAAATTGTTGTGTATAAGGAATTACGTTTTGATGCGTTATCTTTTAATTTCGTAACCATTGGCTTCGAAAGTAGAAATGTTCTTTTTTTCTACCTCAATTTCGCAACCACAATAACTAATGAAATTGAGAAAGAATATTTGGTGGCTTTGAAATTGATGATTAATGTAACTGATATGGCTGTTATAATTTGGTCAATACATTATAACTTGACAATAGATATTAAAAGATTGGTTATTAGTAAAATAGTCGTTCAAATAAAAATGTCTCTATACATTATTATTCTTTATAAAAAAAAAAATTTAAAATACGATCATCAGATATTTTGCCCTATAAAAAGGGGAGGTAATAAACCTTTTCGTCCAAGTACATTCTGATAATTCATACACTAATTTGAGTATCGGAGTGTTTTTTGCAGATATCCACATCCTTTTGTGTATTCGAAGTCGAGGTATAATTCTGCCAATAAAAAAAAGTTCGGATTCATCCACCAGAAGACGAAATTCATCCTGGTAATTTATAGTTTGACTACAAAAGAACAATTGGCGCCTACTGTTGGACCTAAGAAAAACAAACCATTTTTTTCTTTTTCCTAGGTCTCACAATTTCTTCATCCACCTATGGTTGATCAACCTCCTCAACGCCCTCCGAGCTACTTCAGATGGTAACTGAGTTGTAATAAGCTAATCAGCGTATGGCGGAAGAGAATCAAAGAATAGCAAACCAAACTGGTCGAGTTGACCAATTCTCGAATTGAAAACAACAACAATTATAACGAATGAGAAGAGGATGAGGAACACGAGTCCGATCCGACACATGTTTTTGAAACCCAACCACACGAAGAAGGTCAACAAGCTGATGAAACCAATGACTTGGACAATGCCATAGGACTATTCACTACTAATGTCATGAACTTTCAAATGCCAAAGAGGCTTACTTTGCTGACGAACCTGACCGCATACGACGGATTGGGTGACCCAAAAGAAGAAGCACATCAAGAAATTCCGATCCATCATGATAGTAAACGGTGCTTCTGATCTTGTTTTATGTCGATGTTTTCCCACATTTTTAGACAGTCCTGTACTAGATTGGTTTTGTTGTTTGCCTGTAGATTCTATTTCTCATTTTCAGGAATTGGCAAAACTGTTCGAGGCTCAGTTCGCTGCATCTTCCATCTACTTACACGATTCCAATTATTTGAACACAATAAAGCAAGAACAGAATAAAAGCCTGAAGGACTATATTACTCGTTTTACAAAGATGGCCATTACTATACCAGATCTTCACTCTGAGGTACATCTGCACGCCATCAAAAGTGGCTTCGACCAGGTAAATTCCAAGAACCAATCACATTTGTAAAACCAAAGACACTCGCCAAGTTTTATGAACAGGCTAAAGGTCAAATGGAGATTGAGGAATTCCAACAAGCTCGAAAATCAGAAAAAATCCCCAACAATAATGATGACAAAAAAGCTCGGGACGGCAAGAAGACTTTCAAGCTAACTCCCTGTTATGACTCATACACGCAGTTCAACATAAAGAGAGACGATATAATCAAAGAGATCCTAAATTCGAAGCTCATTAAACCTCCCAGGAAGGCCGGTAACTATCAAGACACAAAGAATGTAGAAAAATCCAAATATTTCACATTCCACCAAAAGCATGGACACACTACTGACGAGTGTGTCATTGCCAAGGATTTGTTAGAGCGATTAGTTTGGCAAGGCCATCTAGATAAATATATAGTAGCCACATGCAGAAACGCACTACATCCTCTGCTGAACACACTTCTGCAGGACAATATTCTCCAGATAAGGAAAAAGAAACTCATCATCACCCTGACCAACCACGAGGAGTTATTCATTGTATATCTGGAGGTTTTGCAGGAGGAGGAGCATCAAGCTCATCACAAAAACGTTCATACTGAGCTATGCTCTCGGTAGAAGGAACTTCAAATGAGCCGAAGCTACCTCCTCATCTTCCATACATGACATTCCAGCCATTTGACTTTAATGCAAACATCACAAATCTGGACAACTCAGTTGTTATTTCTATCCAGTTAGGAGTGCTTCTAGTGCAGAAAGTACTGTTTGATCTTGGAAGCAGTGCATACATCCTATTTTATTAAACATCCTAAAAAATGAAGCTGAGCAATAATATACTTCAACCTTCTAGTGGAGACTTGGTGGGATTCTCAAGTGAAAGAGTCCCAGTATTGGGATCTGTGTTGTTACAAACCACACTGGTTGAGCATCATTTATCCAAAATCTCTGACATTCAATATTTGGTTGTCGATTGTTTCAATCCTTATAATTTAATACTTGGCCGACCTTTTTTAAATAAGTTTGGCGTCATAGTATCTACAATTCATCTTTGTGTTAAGTTTTCTATATAGGGCGACCTCATTACAACTATTCATAGTGACCATTGCGAAGCTCGCCAATGTTACAACATCAGTCTCAAGTAACCAAACCAAGCTATGGGAGCTCAAGTGAACAATGTCCACAATTCTGACGAGGTCCCAACACTGGCAGATATTGACCCAAGAGCCGAGTTCCTTGAACGACCAACACCAACGAAGGAATTACAGAAAGTATATTTTAATAATGATCCTAACAGGTTTACTTATGTAGGTATGACTCTAAGCCCGGAGGAAAAGATCGAAATTCAATAATTCTTACAGCAACATGTCGACCTATTCACATGGACTCCTGCTGATATGCTCAGGATTGATCCCTTGTCATTTCTCACAAGGTGGAACTCAACCCATTTGCCCGACCTATAGCACAGAAAAAGCTTAACCTCGGCATTGAGAAGAAACAAGCGTCCTTAGAAGAAACAAAAATACTCATCAATGCTGGCTTCATACAAGATATCAGATTTACAACATGGTTGGCTAATGTAGTAATGGTAAAAAAAAACACAATGGTAAATGGCGTATGTGCGTTGATTTCACCGATCTTAACAAAGCATGCCCAAAAGATACTTATCATTTGCCTTCTATTGATTCCTTAGTAGATAATGCTTCTGGTTATGCAACATTAAGCTTTATGGATGCATATTCTGGATATAACCAGATCCTAATGCATCACTCTAATCAAAATAAAACTGCTTTATAACTAAATATGGAAATTATCGCTATAAGGTCGGGCCTTTTGGACTAAAGAATGCAGGTGCAACCTATCAACGCCTCGTGGACACGGTATTTGCAAAGCAGATTGGACGAAATATTGAGGTCTATGTCGATGACATGGTCTTAAAAACAAAGCTCGGCAACAAACGTGTTGACAACCTCACTGAAATCTTTACTCAAATTAGACTCTACAACATGTGCCTAAATCCAGAGAAAATAATGTGCCTTTGCTGTACAAGGAGGCAAGTTTTTAGGATTTCTACTTACAAGCCGAGGTATAGAGGCTAATCCTGACAAATGATGAGAATTATTGTAGATGAAGAGTCCACAAACTGTAAAAGGAAGTACAACGTTTAACAGGGAGACTTGTTGCCTTATCTAGATTCTTACCATGTTTAGCTTCTAAGTCTTTTTGTTTTTTCCAAACATTAAAAAAGAAAAACAATTTCAACTGGACTAATGAATGTGAAAATGCTTTTTCTTCTCTAAAAATAACTCTTTCAAAACCCTTAATTTTACAAAAACTTTTTCAGGGGGAAGAACTTTATCTTTACCTATCAGTTACTGACTGGGCCATAAGCTCTGTTCTTGTTACAGAAAGAGACAAAATACAACGACCAATTTATCTTGTGAGCAAGTCATTACAGCATGCTGAGCTTCGATACCCAAAAATAGAGAAGCTGGCACTAGCGTTGATATTCTCGGCTAAACGTCTCTGACCTTATTTTTAGAGTCATGTTATCCACATTCAAACTGATCAACCATTGCGGCAAGTCCTACATAAACCAGAACTGGCCGACCGACTTATCAAATGGTCGGTTGAGCTTTCTGAATTTGACATAAGATACCAAAATAGAGGACCAATCAAGTCACAATATCTGGAAAATTTCATCGCCAAGTTCACTACTCCAAGTTCAGATGAGCAACACATTCAATTGACCCTTTATGTGGATGGCGCATCCAGTCCTCAAGGATGTGGTGTGGGAATCCTACTTGAAGGCGACAATGGTTTTGTCCTGAAACATTCCCAACATCTCTCTTTCAAAGAAAGCAACAACCAGACAGAATATGAGGCTTTAATTACAGGATTAAGGTTGGAAACTGAACTACAAATCTCGGAACTAAAGATATATTGTGACTCTTTACTTGTCGTACAACAGGTAAATGAACTTTTCCAAGTTAAAGACCATTTGCTGGCAAAATACTTAAACCTCATCTAGTCATTGATTTCAAACTTTACTACTATTCTGGGGGTTACCTAAAATATTAGGTCGGGTCTGAATGTGAGGTCCAAGTCCCCTCAAATGACAGCGTCTGACTTGTTGATGCCAAGGTGCCGCCTGTCCGAGTTCCTCGTGAGGAAGTGGGTAGTGGTATCTGCAAGAGACTCCGATGCTTAAGTTAGCAAGGGCTTTAGACAGGTGTCACTATAAGAAAAAGTAATATTTGTAACAAAAAAATTTGTTACAAAAAATCAAAATTTTAAAACCAAAGGAATTTGTAACAAAAAAAAGGGGTCGTTGCAGTATGTTCCGTTACAAAAAATTTTTGTAACAAAAAAAGAAATTGTTACAATTTAAAGTAATATTTTGTAATAAATTTTTCTGATACGAAAAATTGAAAGTCATTACAAAAGTGATAACAAATTTTGATCTTCAAAATATTTTTGTAACAATATATTTTTTCTATCATAAAATTTTATTACAAAATATAACTTGATTTTGTAACATTTTTTTCTTTAGTTACAAAAGCAAAATATTTATTTTGTAGTAATTTTTTTAATTCAAATTGCATGCATAATTTACCAAATTATTTTTTTAATTAACTGATATATTAACTACTTTACTAAGCAAGTCAACATTTATATAATATGTAAAAACATACATAATTCTAACATGTTTCATTTAACTAAAATTGTTTTAAGACAAGATAATATTAGTGAGTACATTGATTAGTTCTACAAATCATATTTCTTGCACAAGTTCAACCAAAAGTTAAAAGTCTAACATATATTAGTGTCTCTATGAGTCAAAATATTCTTGAGCCCTTAAGGTAGCATGTTGTCACCATTTTAACACTCCTATAAATAAGAAAAACCGAAACAGAAAATTAGAAACAAGATATAACACCAATTATAATTTTTTCCATTAACTTTTATCCAAAATGTTTAGAAAAATTTTGCTAGAACCTCCCCTAAAACTTGGATATTTTCACCGTCTACAGTTCCATAAAAAACAACCAATTCACTACTTATTTCTCAGCCAATACACAACCAAATTTATTAAACCAAATAATAGGACATTTGTCATTTCTCAACCATGACACAAGTAAAATATAATAAATAGATCCATATACAAATTAAACTATACTAATAATATACGAATCCTCTATGAATATGTATTAAAACCATAAGCAATTTTAGGAGTACCTTTAATTGTCTAGTTTCTTTCATTGTTAAACCATGCTATAAAAGAGTTCATAACGGCTTGTTGAGCTTCCAATTGAGCATTCACTCGAGGTAATTCCTCCTCTTGCTGTGTTCGTTGCTCTTCAAGTTTTTCTTTGAGCACATCTATCTCCTTTGTTCGCTCCTCATGGTCTTGCATTGCCTCTTCAAGTTGTGCTTGAATCCTTAACTTAGATTTTGAAGCCTTTATGTCATAACTTGCACCACTTTTCTCATCTCTCACAAGTAAAAAAGCTTCATTTGGAGTGATAGGATTTTCAGAATCATAGGATTCATTGATCATACAGCTAATATCATCCTGCAAAATCCAATTTTTGATTCTAAAACGAATAAAAGAATAAAAGGCCAGAGAATTCATAATATTATCCGGATTCTAGTTCCAAATGACAGTGACATTCTTCAGACTCAAAGGATAGTGGGGTGCCAAAACTATTTAGAGTTTTAGAACTATAAACCCCACTTTAAGGAAGACAGGAACTTAGTTGAGCACTTACTTCTCATGCAAAATCACATTCTAAGTTTGTATTAATTTAGGTTGCTTGAGGACAAGCAAAAAATATATCTCTTTGAAGTGTCTTTTCCGTGAGGATTTTGTCATTCCTCCTCCTGCGAATCCTCTATTAATCATATGGATGTGCCACTCCGGGATGTGAGAAGGGCGTTGTTGTCGTCCCTCTTCTTCTTCCCTTCTTTGCTTCCTCAGGTCATTTGACCTATCTGCCAGGTATCTATTGGTGCGGAATTTACAACCCACAAACTAACCGGCAAGTGCACCAGATCGTACCAAGTAGTACCCCAAGTTAATGAGGGTCGATCCCACGAGGATTGATGGACTAAGCAATAATGATTGAGTGATTTACTTAGTTAGACAAACAGAAAATGGTGTGTTGAGAGTTCAAAAGCATGAACAGTAAAGGTTTGTGAAATATATGGAGAAAACAGTTAAGGTTTCAGAGATATTTATTTTCCATATTAACTTTTCTTACCAACTATTTTAATCATGCAAGATTCAATTCATGCAAGACTATATATGACTAAACCCTAATTCCTTAGACCTCTTTAGTCTCTTCTAACCTTCATCAACTGCCAATTCCTTGGTCACTTGATTCCAATTAGAGGGTTAAGTTCAAATCTAGTTTATGTGCCACAGAAACCCTAATTACCCAAATATAAGAGGATTATATGTTACGTATCCCGTTAAGTCCAGATAATTAGTGATTTAGGAGAATTTATTTTCAAGTTGTTGTTCATGCAAAGAGCTTTTACATGTTTTACAACAACTCAAATAGAATAAGGGTCATACTTCCGTTCCACCCAAATTTATAAGATAAAGAACGAAAAGAATTCTTGAAATTGAAATCAACACATGAATTAAAATAGAAAAGTAATAGTATTAATCCATAGAATAAACAGAGCTCCTAACCTTAATAGTGGAGGTTTAGTTGCTCATGGTTCAAAGAGAAAACAAGGATTTTGAAAAACTGTAAAGTGCAGAATCAGGTAAGAGAGAAGAGAGGGGCCTGAAGGGCTGATTCTTTTCCCTTTTATATCTAATCCTAATTAATGTAAAATATATTTTCCTATTTTAAAATAAAATAAAATTTTAATCAGAATTAATAAAAGATTGCGTGCTGGCTTCTTGTGGATGCCTAACTTGGAGAAATTGGACTTGGACTTTGCCATGGCCGAAGAGATTGGAGTGGGCTTTCAAGCTTTGGCGCCTAACTTCGCTGGTGTGGCCTTCCTGGCGCCTAACTTCGAAATCATGGCACCTAACTTGGGAAATTCCAAGTTAGGCGCCACCTTGGCTGGAACGAATGAAGAAAAAGGGCATACTATTATATATTGTTAGAAAGCTCTAAAAGTTAGCTTTCCAATGCCACTAGAATCACGTCAGCTGGACCTCCAATGCTCAAGTTATGTATGTTAGAGTGCAGGGAGGTTAAGGTTGATATCATCATCCACTTTTTGCCTCTTCTTCTATAAAACTCGGTCAAATCCATCCAAATGCTACCTGAAATAAACAAAATTGAACACAACTCAAAGTAGCATTCATAGTGGCTAAAAAGTATTTAAATCTTTATTAAACTTAACAATTCAAATGCAAATTCACTAGGAAAAGATAGAAAAGATGCTCACGCATCATCTATCGAGCTGGCATTCTTTGGCCAACTTTTCTATGACGTTCTTCAGGTCGTAGCATTCATTGGTGGAGTGTCCATAGAGTTTATGGTATTCCCAGTACTCGGTCTGACTTCCCGTCTTCTTGTGTTTGATCGGATGGGGTGGTGGAATTTTCTCTTTGTGGCATATTTCTTTATAGACATCTACTAGGGAGACCCTGAGAGGAATGTAGTTGTGGTATTTTTGGGGTTTTTCCATGCTTGGCTCCTCCTTTATCTTGGGTTTCCATTCTCTATCCCGAGGTGAATAGGGTAGGTTGAACCTTGAAGGAGGTTCTCTTAGTCGGGAACTTTCTTCCATGTTGATGTATTTTTCTGCCCTTTCCTGTACCTCGTTTAAAGAAGACGGGTGTCGCTTGGATATGGACTGGCTGAATGGCCCTTCTTTCAGGCCATTGACCAAACCCATGATCACCGCCTCAGTTGGTAGGTTCTGGATTTCCAGGCAAGCTTTGTTAAATTTTTCCATGTATTCCGAGAGGCTTTGCCCGTCTACTTGCTTTACTCCTAGTAGGCTTGGGGCGTGCTTTCTTTTGTATTTTTGGATGGAGAATCTAGTCAGGAATTTCCTGGCCAGGTCTTCAAAACTGGTGACCGACCTGGGGGACAGGCCATCGAACCACTTTATCGCAGCCTTTGTTAAAGTGGTCAGGAAGGCTTTGCCACGAGTTGCATCAGAAGCGTCGGCTAGATAGATTCTGCTTGTAAAGTTACTAAGGTGGTGGCTCGGATTGGACATCCCGTCGTAGAGGTCCATGTCTGATCTCTTGAAGTTTCTGGGAACCTTAGCGTTTATGATCTCTTCTGTGAACGGATCTTGTCCTCCTAAGGGACTTTCGTCCCTGCCTGACCTAGTGGTCTGGGTTCGAAGGTCGGTCTCCATCTTCTAGAGCTTTTCTTCAAGCTCCCTATGCCGCATTACTTCTCTTTTCAATTCCCGTTCGGCCTCTTGCTGTCGCTCGGCCTCGCGTTCGAGTTGTCTGAAGCGATCTTGCTATTCGTGGACCATGCTCAGTATTTCCGTCGCTTAGGGATGTTTTTCTCCTTCGGGATGGCATGCGTCATAATGGGTTTTCCTCGGATGAGGGTTTCCCAGGGGTGTCTTTCTATAGGGTTCCTGTGTACGTTATGGTGGAGGGGGGAGCACGACGGCGTGATCCTCTGTTTGTACTTCTTCCTCAGGTTCGGATGCGATATGTCTGTCGTCTGGTTAGTTGTCCGCCATGGTTGTGGGATGACTTCCAGGGTCCCCGGCAATGGTGTCAATGTTTCAGGGATTACCTAAAATGTTGGGTCGCATTTGAACGTGAGGTCTAGGTCCCCTCAAATGGCAGCATTCGACTTGTTGATGCCGAGGTGCCGCCTGTCCAAGTTCCTCGTAAGGAGGTGGGTGAAGGTACCTGTAAGAGACTCCGATGCTTAAGTTAGCAAGGGCTTTAGGAAGGTGTTTAGTAGATTAGAACGTGAGTTATACCTGGGGGGTTGCCAGCATATTTATAGTAGAGTTTGATGACTTCCTTGTTGGCGCTAGTTCCATCTTATCTTATCTTATATCTTTTGTTGGAGCTTATCTCTCTAGTCACTGCTATCTAGAAGCCGTGACCTTGTTGCGTTGGGTACGTGGGGGTTTTTGGGCTCCTCAGTTGGTATCTGACCTTTTCCAAGTGCTCGGGTAAGGGATGGAGGGCTGATAATAGGATTTCTTATACCCTTTTTCACAGTATTTTTTAGTGTGTTTTTAGTTATATTTTATTAAGTTTTATTAAGTTTTAGTATGTTTTAATGCAAAAGTTACCTTTTGGATGCTACTTTGAGTTTCTGTATTTTTCTTATGATTTTAGGTGATTTTTGGGTAAAAATGGCAAAATCTGGCAAAGGTTGATTCAGATCAAAGAAAGGATAGCAGATGCTGTCAAAACCTGAACTCCGTACATTCTAATGAGCATATTTTGAGTTATAGAGGTCCAATTGATGCGCTCTCAATAGTGTTGAAAAGCTAACTTTCAGGGCTTTCCAGCAATACATAATAGTCTATACTTTTTATTCGGAATCATTGCCCAAAGTGGGCGTTGAATGCCCACCTCTGGAGTTCAACGCCCAAGAAGGACCAGCCTCCAAGTTGAACGCCCAAGACTGGAGTTCAATGGCCAAAGAGGAGCAAGCCCAGCGTTGAACGCCCAAGACTAGTAACGCCACCCAGGGAGCAAGGAAACAGCACGCTCACCCCCTTAATGGGTGCTCAACGCCCAAAAGCCCAAATTGAACGCCGAGCATACGAAGCACATGGCCAAAGTTGGCCCAAAGTGGATTTTAGAACTTCTTAGCTTATTTTATTTTCTTTTTGTAATTTTTAATTAAGAACAATATCTTTTAGGTTTAGTCTTAGAGTTTTTACTATAAATAAGGGACTTCCTTCTTCCTGAGGATCATGCCTCCCAGGAGGGGAGAAGCACAGACATATTACATTACACCTTCTTAAAGCAAGAGCAACTAAACCTCCTAAGTTAAGGATAGGAGCTCTGCTCATTCCAATGGATTAATATAATTACTTCTTCTACTTTAATATATGTTTGATTCCATTCTATGATGTATTTTCGTTCTTCATCTTTATGAATCTGGGGTGGAACGAGAGTGTGACCCCGTATTCTACATGACCTCTTGTGAAGCCTTAGCCGGATAGTATTGAGCTACAACTTGAGAGAACATCACAGGTTCCATGAGAGTATCTGGGCTAATTGGGATACGTGACATGAAATCTCGTTAGTCATGGGTAATTGAGCTCTCTGTGGCATTAAGACTAGAATACAGAGCATCGTTCTCCGATCCAGAAGATCTGACCTTGTCTGTGGCGTTTTGAGTAGGATCACCAGAGACTGAATTGCGTGAGCTTCACCTTCGTTCAGATTGGATGACCATTAGCACCGGCGTGTGATCTAGATCAGAGGAGATTAATGACCACTAGCCCTGGCTTTAATCACTTATAGCCTTGCCATTGAATGAATCACTCATTGCTAAAGTAGTCAGTAATAAGCATTAATCCAGAAGAACAAGCATCTCCAAGGCCTTAACTGATTTCCCATCATTGTTTCTATATCAGTTCTTTATTGTTTCCTTTATTGTTTTATTTTAAGCGCCTACAACAACAACAATTATCTTTCTATTTGCCTAACTAAGAACTACAAGATAACCACAGCTTGTTCAATCCAACAATTCTCGTGGGATCGACTTTCACTCACCTGAGGTATTACTTGGATGACCTGGTGCACTTGCTGGTTCAGTTGTGCGAGTTTCATTTTTGCACACCAAGGGCCCTCCTCTGAGGTCGGCCATTTTATCTTTGTTGGACCCAGCCTCATTCTCGGGCCAGGGTATGAACAACTACGTTTGAGATTCATCACATACCTTGGGGGCAAAATCACCGAGCAGATATCTTATCAAAGCTCAAAAGCACACAATCACATATTTCTTCTCTATATCAATCAACTTTGCTTACACCAAGTATCAATCTATCTGAAATTTTAAGTGTCGCTCAGGAAGAAGACTGGCGATGCCCCTATGGCCCTATGTGCAATATCTCAAAACCGGAAATATCCCACAAAATCTTCATGATGTTCGAAAATTCCGACGATAAGCATCTTTCTTCACAATATTCAATAATTCTTTATATAGACGAGGATTTTCTCGTCCTCTGTTAAAATGTCTTTCCAGGTCAGAGGTCGACCTTGCTATAGCAGAAGCTCATGAAGGTATTTGTGGAACCCACTTTGTTGCTCGAAGCCTATCCTCCAAGATACTTCATGCAGGATTATTTTGGCTGACCTTACAGCAAGATTATAGTGCCAAGGTGAAAGCTTGCTCTAATTGCCAGAAGCACTCTCCAATTATACACATTCTAGTTGAGGTATTACATCATTTTGACGTAAGTTGGCCTTCTAATCAATGGGGGCTTGATGTACTCGGCCCTTTCCCATTAGCACTAGGATAGGTAAAATTTCTTATTGTTGCCATTGATTAAAAATGGATTGAAGCTCAACCTTTAGCCAAAATAACATCTCAACAAATAATTTTCTTTGTTTGGAAAAATATTATATGTAGATTTGGTATATCTCGGCATATCATTACTGACAATGGTCTCCAGTTTGCTCATAAAAAATTCACCTCTTTTTTGCAGAACTTAAAAATAACACATCACTTCTCTTCAGTAGAGCACCCACAAAGAAATGGTTTAGAAGAAACAGCCAATAAGGTCATTTTACATGCCTTAAGAAAAAAATTAGATAATGCCAAAGGTCTCTGGGCCGAACTAACACCAGAAGTTATATAAGGATATAACACTACTATTCATTCAACAACAAAAAAATACCTTTTAGATTGGTATATGGATCTGAAGCCATGATATCTTTGCAGATCTCTTAGTCCTCCTTTAGGACTCTGATGGACGATTAAATTGAAGCTCGACGCATAGATCTAGACACAGTTGAAAAATCAGAGATATCACAACACTCTATCACCGAGCAATGCAGCAAAAGATAGCTCGGCGACACAACCAGAAAGTCAATCCCCGATCATTTCAAACAAACGATTTGGTACTAAGGAAAACAGAGCAGGCTAGACGACCTTCATCACATGAAAAGCTAGGCGCAAATTGGGAAGGCCCATTTCGAGTTATTGAAATTCTAGGAAATTGAGCATATCGTCTACAGTCCTTGGATGGTACAACTTTACCTAATACATGGAAAATATCTTCTTTAAAGCATTATTATAGTTAAAAGACAAGGATAGACTTGTACTCTTTTTCCTACTCACAAGATTTTTTTCATTAAAAGGGTTTCGCTGGGAGAGGTTTTAACGAGGTATGCCTACCTGCACCTTTGTAATAAAGGTCTATAAAAAGTTTATTCCAACTTCTGATTTATTTACTATTTGAATATTTTTATCAATTCAAGGTTGTGATTCATAACGACTAGTGCATTTTCTATAAATCAATCTTAACTCTAGTAAACAAAATATCCAACAATTGTTCAAATGAAACCAATTCATAAATTACCGATATCCAACATACTGAACAATCAAATAACACAGTATTAATCATGGTATAACATAATACCAACTACTTCCCATCAAACAGATCAAACAATTCAATTTCTGGTCACTACCTTCAAACTCGTAACCAAAACTATCTAACAAACCCATATATATACCTTGGAATATCAAACTATCAAAATCAAATAAGATTAAAAACTTATCCACTGATCAAAACGATCAATAAAGTGCACACTACCAATATCCAGAAAGATATAAAAAAACATACATTTGTCTTTAACTAAAATCAAACATAGAAAACCTAAGAGTTCCAATAACAAGTTACTCTGCAACATTTTCATCCCTTTCCTCAACAACTTCTTCATCGTCAATCAGACTCCCATCACGGACAAATTTGCCCGGATCCATCTGAGAAAAATCCTGTACAGAAACTAAGAACTTCGCTTGCATCAGTGCTCGCTCAAAACCCTTAGCGAATGCATCCATAATTTCAGTTTGTCGATTCTTCTCAGACTCCTTCAACTTAATCGTCACCTTAATAACTTAGTTTTGTAAGTTAAAAACTTTACTTTCTTTTTTCTTTGTAATCTCTGCCTCCTTCTCATACGTATTTTGAACTAACTTCAACTGCTCCTCCCTCTCTGTCAATTTCTTCTTCATCTCTACCAATAAACCTTCCTTCAAATTTAAGTCCTGGTTCAAAGTAGCCACCTCTTCAGTTTTCCCCCAACAACTTCTTATGTTTCACCTCCCTACTCTGACCAATACTAGCTAGTCGGAGTCCAAGAACCTAAAAGAAAAAAGATAGACAGAGTTATATTGCAAACCATATTCTGAAGAAAAATGAAACGATAGAATCAAACCTGCAAGAATTGATCTACAACAACATCACCAATTTCTTCAACCAAAGTCATATCAGCCGATGACTGCAACATTTCATCGGCTACAACCATATAAGGAAACTTCTCATTCCACAGGAACGAACCATCACCATTCTCAGAGAAACTGTGTAACCTCTATTGACTGTCTACAAAAGCACTAAGCTCTTCCAAAGGAATGTCCTTCTCCATTAAATCATCGGACACTTCCAAATCAACAACATCAGACTTCCTCTTTTTAAAGATTATCTTTCTTGTTCTAAGTTTTGGTTGATAAACCTCACCAACCCCATCCCCTTTGACAGGTTCGAGGAAGAACCTTCTCTCTCCAGATTTTTTGTTTTCAGTCGAGCTCTTAAAGTTGCCACGGAAACCCTAGGATATTTACCTAACAACATATTCAAACTCAAACTCAACCAATAGACATAAATATCCTCTATCACAAGCTTACCAAGATAGTTCAAAACAACCACTCTATCCTCCTCCCTTGGGAGCAACTCAAACACATACATCAAATTGTTTTGGTAAATAGACTCCACCAGAAAATCAATTACACACTCACTCATCGGTCTATTTCTTCTGGACCCAGAATATGTTGTGGTTGACAACACCAGTACAGAGAAAATTTCTCACCCAGATTTTCATCCAGGTAAAAAGGAAAATTTTCATCAACCAAATTAACTTTTAATAACATCTCTTTAAAATATTTGAAAGAGGATTTATAGAGTTTGAAAATTGAAAATCCAGGGGAGCTATTTAGGTTAACCTAAACTCACCTCCAAATCCCCTTGGCTTGAAACAGTGAAAAGAACAATTTTAGTGAAGGCTTTATTTTCAAAAATTCCATTAAAATTTCAAAGCACCTCAAAAACGCCCAACCTTTTGAGTGCAATTGGGAAGGATCACAATTTAGTTGTTTTAAAACTTTGCATTAAAAATCAATAAAGAGAAGCTTCACACGAAGTTCCTCTAACACACAGCTGTGCATATAAAATAACTCAAAACCACTCTTTCTATGAAACACACGCTCTACCATGGTGCATGGTAGCAACTCAACCTGAACATCCGAACCCTCCCTTATTATCTTTTTCACATCTAATTGACTCACACTATTTGCATCCATTAACACAGAACCCCGTATCTTCACATCATCAACCCACTCATATGAGCTATCATCATCAATCTTTTGTATCTTCTTTCCCTTTTTCTTATCCATCGTTTTTAGAAACCACAAGAAATATGAAGGAAGAAGCAAAAACAAAATACAAATAACAGAGTTTTGAAGCTTACATCTCTTACTCATTTCTTTAATACCTTCTTTTTCTACACATTTTTAATAAAGGAAATTAACTTTGTTTTAACTCTCAGGATTCTAGCACAGCATAAAGTTCAATTAATGAAATTGGTTGAACTCCTCTATACACTAAATCAAAATCGCTTCCCACTCTTTCAAGTCAACGGCTACCAATGCATTGGTAACTGCAGCAGTCTTTTCCCTTTCTGATTAATAAGATACGCTAAACAGGGGGCTCCCTAGTTATAACATGCCAAGTTAATACCCAATCATTCAAAGCTCAATCTACTTTATTAAAACACTAACAAGGCTGAGCTTGGGGGCTATGATATGGCTGTTATAATTCAGCGAATACATTATAACTCAGAGACAGACGTTAAAAGATCGGTTATCAACAAAATAGTCACCCAAATAAAAACGTCTTCATACCTCATTATTCTCTATAAAAGAGAAAAAATTTAAAATATGATCATCAGATACTCCATGATGAGCGGATTTTTGATGGTTTAGAATTTCTCAATGAATTCTCGTTGCAAGTATAGTTTCTAAACCAACAAATAATCCTTTCATGCAAAAAATTTGTTTGTCACAAGTAACAAACCCCAATAGAAATAATAACCGAAGTATAAAACCTCGGGTCATCTCTCAAGAAATTGCAGGGAGGTGTAGTTATTATTGGTTATGAAAAAGTATCTTTTTGGGGTTTTGAATTAGGAACAAGAAAAGTAAATTGCAAGAATTAAACTAATAGCTAATAAAGCTCTTGGCAAGGTATGAGAATTAGAAGTCCTATCCTAGCCATTCTTATCAATTGTGACATCAATTGTCCATTGCTCCCACTTAGTTAACCTCTAACTATGAAGAAAAGTCAAGCGAATGAATCAATTTGATTCCTCAAGTACTAGTCAACTCCTAAGGAAAGACTAGCTTTAGAGGGATCCAAATCAACTAGCAACTTTCAATTATCAATCAGCAAAGGAGTTTGATAACTCAAGAGTCTCCAATTACTCAACCAAAGCCAAGAAGAGAAAAATCTACTCTAAAATCCAACCAAGCATTTTGTCAAACACTTGGAAGGCATAACATAAAGGCATAGAAAAGCAATAAGAGAATGTAAATACTAAAACCAGCAATTGCAAAACCAATGATAACAAATAAAGCAAGAAGCAATAAACATGAAATACCTCAAATTGCATTAAATAGGGAATTGAATCTAACATGAAGAGTTCATAAATTAAATTGGGAAAATAAATAAACCAACAAGAGAAATAGATAAACTAAAGTACTAGAACTAATAAGAGTAGAAGAAAACTAAATTAAAGTAAAATAGAAATCTAAATTTGAAAAGGATTAAAGCTAAGAATCCTAAAACCTAGAAAACTACATCTAAACCTAAAATTATGTGAATGAATGTTGTCTGAATGAATGAATCATTGATTCCCCCACTCTGCAACCTCTAATCTGTGTTTTCGGGCTTGGAATTGGGCCAAAAGGAGCCTAGGAATCGCCCCCAGCATCTTCTGTAATTTCTGCACGTGGCGCATGTCATGCGTACGCGTCATTACGTGTACACGTCGATGGTCTTTTTCACGTGTCACGCGTACGCGTCAGGTACGCGCACGCGTTGCCATGCAATTTCGCTTTTCGCGCGCACACGTCAGGTATGCGCGCGCGTCGTTCCTCGCTGGTCAGCTCCTTAGTTTCTTATGTTCATTCCATTTTTGCAAGCTTCCTTTCCATCCTCTAAGCCATTCCTGCCCTATAAAGCCTGAAAACACTTAACACACAGATCACGGCATCGAATGGTATTAAAGGTCATTAAAAATACACAATTTAAAGGCGTAGGAAGCAAGTTTTCAATTATAGAACAGAATTAGGAAGGATTTGTAAAATCATGCAAATTGTATGAATAAGTGTGCAAAGACTTGATAAAAACCACTCAATTTAGCACAAGATAAACTATAAAATAGTGGTTTATCACTCCATCCTATAAAAATGGGAGGTAAGACACCTTTTCATACAAGTATATCCTGATCATCCATACACTAACTTGAGCTCGGAGTGCCTTTTGCTGGTACCCGCACCCCTCTGTGTATTCGAAGCCAAGGTATGACCCTGCCAAAGGAGAAAAGCTCAGATTCATCCAGCAGAAGACGAGATTTATCCTGTTTATTTATAGTTCGACCACACAAGAACAATAACAAACAAACATTTGCATATAACAATGAGTGCATGAAAATTAATGAGTAAAAATGAGATTAAATTGGATGTTAGTTCGTTCAACCTCCTCCATCTCATTGCAAATATACACCGACATCTGATCATCGGAATTAATGTATCACTACGAAAACTCCTTCAGCAAGTATACCGAATTGTCGTCAAGTAATAATAACTCTCAAAGAGTGAGGTCGAATCCCACAGAGATTAACGGATTAAGCAAACAATAGTTGATTGATTATTCTAGTTAGACTATCATAATTGGATGATGAGAAACAAGAAATGTAAATGACATAAAAGTAAAGAAAAGCAATAAAGTTCATGAAAGTAAATGGCATAAATGTAAAGTACAAGAAAGTAAAGTGCTGGAAATGTAAAGTGCAGAAAATGAAAATAACCATAAAGTAAATAAAAGAAAGAAAGATAAAATAAGCATTGGGATCAAGAGCTATTGCATTCTCTAGATTAATTAATTTCATCTCATCTTCAATCATGCAACTCATTGACCTCTTGGCAATCATGAGTGATTGAGTCCCAATTCCTTGGTAACTCAATTTCCCCAATCTTGATCAATAGCTAATTCCTTGGTCTAGTTGCTCATGAGAGGAGATAAAGCTTGTTCCCTGATTATACCACATATCCTCATAAATCCAAGTAGTGGGTAGATTAAATGTCCCAATATCCAACCCAAAACCCAAATCTACTCAAGTGTGAGAAAGGATTTCAAGCATGGTTTTATGATTCCTCTTCCAAGGTTCACATAAAACCGAAATACATTCAATCTCTTTTCCAAGATAATTGAATGCTAATATAAAGAACGAAATTCCTTCTAGTAAATCAAAGAGAGACGAAGAGAAGAAGAAGAATAAAAACAATTAATCCATCAAATAGCAATAGAGCTCTCTTTCCCAATGGAAAGAGTTAGTAATTCATAACTAAAATATTTACAAGTAAGAAAGTAGAAGAGAAGAAGAGAATGGTGGGAAGGAGGGTCCGAAGACTCACTCCTCCAATTGTGTCCAGAATGATAGATGATCCCCAATTTCTATGAAACTAAGGCCTTTATATAGGCTCTCCTAAATTACAAACTTAAATGAAATTGAAAGCAAATTACAATGAAATGAAAATAAACTATTCTAGATGCTTCTTGTGGCCTTGATTGGTTGACAATTGTGGCTTGAATAAGATTTGAAGTGGGCTTGGTTAAAGGTTGGGGACTGCAGGAAGAAGTTGGCGTGCCACGCCCACTTGAATTTGCCTTTGGAGTATGACCCACTTTGCAATGCTGAATAGATGGAGTTTTTTGGGCCTCAAATTGAATATCCATTATAAAGTATTGTATATTGTTAGAAAGTCCGAGATATCATCTTTCTAACACCACTAGAATCAACTCATTTGGACCTCTGTAGCTCAAGTTATGCCCATTTGAAGGTGAAGATATCAGTTTGTCAAATACCCAGTGTGCCACGCCTAGTCTTGGCGTGCCACACCCTTTGTGTCGTGAAACTGGCATGCCACGCCCATTCTTGGCATGCCACACCTTCAATGATGCATTAAATCTTGCTCTCTGGCCATTAGAACTGGCGTGCCACGCCCTTTTTAGGAAAGGAATTGGCATGCCACGCCCCCGAGCCGGCGTGCCAGGCCTAGGTTTGCAATGCTGAAATAATGGTCTTTTTCACCTCTATATTTAACGTCCACTATAAAGTGTTATATATCGTTGGAAAGCTCTAGATGTCATCTTTTCAATGCCACCAACATTACATCATTCGGACCTCTACAACTCAAGTTATGTTCCTTTCAAAATGAAGAGGCCAGGCTAGTAACTCTGCAGGGATGTGTTGTGCTCCTTGTGCTTTCGGGGTCAATGTCTTCCACAATTCTAGTGTCCATTATAAATTATTATATATGTTTGGAAAGCTCTGGATGTCTACTTTCTAATGGCACTAGAATCACTTCATTTTGAATTGTGTAGCTCAAGATATATTCATTTTAATGGGAGGAGGTCAGGCTGGCATATGCCCCGGCGTGCCACGCCCATAGTGGGGCTCAAAATTACTTCTCTGGAACTCAAGCCTGGTGTGCCATGCCCAAAACACCAAGTGGAACGCCCTCTTTGAGATCTTGGCTTCACAAACTTGACGTGCCACGCCCATAGCACCAAGTGGAAGTAACCAGGGGTGAAATTCGTCTTCAGAAAACACTGACGCACACTTACATGCCAGCGAATTTCTGAGTCTGCCTCGAGTCTCTTTTCTGTAGGATTCCTTCCATGTCTTTTCATTTCTTTTAAAATTCCTTGTAATTTTTATTTTCTACAATTTTCTTTTCCCTTGCAAGTTCTTTTCCTTTTTTCTTTAAAATTCTGTACTGTCTTTTAAATTCAAAACTCTATGACTACGTTGGAGGCATTTTATTACTTTCTTTAAAATTAAGGTCATTTACTTTGTTTTCATATTTTCAATTCTAAGTTTTTTAATCTTATTTTACATTTCAATTTTTTTTAATCGTTCGAAGAATGGAATATTTGGTGCACATTTGAAAATTGGTACTCACAAAGAGGAGTAAGTTTCACTCCTAGAATTTAGATATCGAACCAACTAAGATTTACTAAAAATCTGCATAACAAATTGGCACACCTGGTGGGAAAGTTTACAAAGTGTCAAAAACATCTTTTACTGATCTTGAACAAATGATTTAGTTTAGGCAACTTCAAAGTGACAGAATTATGAATATGGTTGATGAAGTTTCAAATAGCAATATTGAGTCATCTATGAATAATAATGTCCCTGTAATAATTCCACAAATGTTAGTAGAACTAACATCACAAACAGAAGGAAGCATTCAAAATCCAGGAAATGGTTTTGGAGATAATAATATAATTAAGGTTTAATTACTCTGTTGGTTCCTATAGTTTCGTGAAATTTTCAATTAGCTCCCTATACTTTTTTTCCTTTTAATTGGGTCCCTCCACCAATTTTTTTTTTCAATTAGGTCCTTCTTGGTAGTAATTGGCTTAATTGTATAGGGACCCAACTAAAAAAAAATAGTGCATGGAATCAAATAAAAGGAAAAAAAAAGTGTAGGGACTCAATTAGAAAAAAAATTGGTGCAAGGACACAATTAAAAGAAAAAAAAAGTATAGGGACCTGACGTGCGTAAAATTGCCGATTAAGAATTTATAGTGAAAATAGTGTTGCAAATATAGTTCTTAACTGACGAAAATTCTGCTTATCAATTTAGAAAGAGTTGTCACAATTTAAGAATAAAATACTGGGAGTAGAAATCCCAGGTCGTCTCCCAACGAGTTGACAAAAGAGTGCTATTTTATTAGTCAGGAATTTTTCCGAGAAATTTTAGAGTTAGAGAATAGAAAAATAAATGATTATAAATTAAAGCAATGAAAATTTACGAGAGAATTTATATAATTAAAATAAAAGCCTTGACCGGGAGAAGATTAATTGGAAGTTCTATCCTTGTTGAATTTTTCCAAGTGTAATGGTAATAGGTTGTTGTTTCTACTTAGTTATCACTTACCAAATAAAGGAAAGTCAAGTAACTGAACCAGCTCCAATTCACAAGTCCTAATCCTCTCCTAAGGAAGGATTAGGTTAGTGACTAGAGAGCCAGCCAACAACTTCCAATTTCCAATTAACATTTGAGTATTTCAACTCAAGGGTCTCTTTTTAATCAACTCCCAAGTCAAGTTGGGCGTTTACTCCATTGACATGAATGCCATTTTCATAAACGATAAAAGGGAAAGAAAAGAAGACATAGAAATTCAAATAAAATAATAACAAAAATTTAATTAAAGGTAAAAATAATTCTTTGCATTAATAAATTCCAAAACTATAGACATCCATATCTGAATAGGGTTAATGGGTGATTAAAAGAGTAAGGGAATAAGGAAACAAACTAGAATAAAGGAAACTTCAATAGAGGTAGTAACTCTTCTCAATATCCAAATCAAAAGCATAAAACTCTAAAATTATGAATATGAAGAACCCCAGAGGAAGTAGTATTTTCTCTTTAAGATTCAAAACTAAAACTAAAAACTGTGTAAAAGTGAATGTGTCAATGTGTGTTGAGTCTTTGCTTGTCTCCTGGCTCTAGTTTGTGTTTCTGGACCGAAAACTGGGTCCAAACTCAGCCTAAAATTGCCCCCAGCATTTTCTGTGATTTCTGCACGAGGCGCATGTTATGCGTACGCGTCAGTTACACGCACGCGTCGCCGTGCAATCTCGCTTCTCACGCATACACGTCAGGTACGCGCACGCGTCGCTGTGAAAATCTCCAGATTGCGCGCACGCATGAGTACGCATACACGTCGATGCTCGCTGGTCATCTCCTTTGTTTCTTGTGTTCCTTCTATTTTTGTAAGTTTCCTCTTCATCCTTTAAGCCATTCCTGCCCTATACAGCCTGAAAACACTTAAAACACAGATCACGACATCGAATGGTATAAAAGGACATTAAAAATATACAATTTAAAGGCTTAGGAAGCAAGTTTTCAACCATAGAACAAAATTGGGAAGGAATTGTAAAATCATGCAATTTGTATGAATAAGTGTGCAAAGACTTGATAAAAGCCACTCAATTTAGCACAAGATAAACCGTAAAATAGTGGTTTATCAATCTCCCCACACTTAAACATTAGCATATCCTCATGCTAAGCTCAAGGAGATAGAAAGAATGAATGGGGGAAAGTAAGACTCATGTAATGCAACCTATGTATGTGAATGCAGCTATATGCTAAGATGTTTCTATCTACTTAGTTAAAAGTAAACAAGTTCTCCAAGACAAACATAAATCAGATTCCACTAATTCAAATCACACAGTAAAAGACAAGTAAACTTGTAAGAAGATAGCTCATGAAAGCAGGGAACATAGAGTCAAGCATTGAACCCTCATTGGTAGTGTATATGCACTCTAATCGCTCAAGTGTCTAGGGTTAATTCACTCTACTCTTCTCTAGTCATGCTTTCTAAAACTTGTTCTTCATCTAACCAATCAACAAATATTTAGTGTACAAATGCAAACATCATGAGATCTTTTCAAGGTTGTAATGTGGCTAAGGTAAGGGTGAGGATATATGTATGGCTAAGTGAGCTATAATATGAATCTTTGACTAACTTAAGTTCTCATCTAACATACACATTCTATATCTATGAAATTATTCCTAGCTACCCATAATCTCACTTTTGGTATGTTTCACATACTCATATGTCAAACTTTCTTTAATTTCACCACATATGCATTGATCTTTTATTAAACTTAACATTGGGGTAATTTTGTCCCCTATTTATTATTTATTTATTAAAATCATTTTTTTTGAATATGAAAGCAAACATAACATTTCAATGCATATGGTTTTTCTGATTTCACATGAGTAAGCACCAAATTCCCAATATCTTGT
This sequence comes from Arachis ipaensis, assembly GCF_000816755.2. Taxonomy (NCBI): domain Eukaryota; kingdom Viridiplantae; phylum Streptophyta; class Magnoliopsida; order Fabales; family Fabaceae; genus Arachis; species Arachis ipaensis. Next base: position 44,106,143 of record NC_029793.2, on the reverse strand, counting down.
CAATAAAACTTAGCATTTTCTCATTGATGAGCGGATAATTTATACGCTTTTTGACATAGTTTTTAGTATGTTTTTAGTAGAATCTAGTTACTTTTAGGGATGTTTTCATTAGTTTTTATGTTAAATTCACATTTCTGGACTTTACTATGAGTTTGTGTGTTTTTCTGTGATTTCAGGTATTTTCTGGCTGAAATTGAGGGACTTGAGCAGAAATCAGATTCAGAGGTTTCAGAAGGACTGCTGATACTGTTGGATTCTGACCTCTCTACACTCAAAGTGGATTTTCTGGAGCTACAGAACTCGAAATGGCGCGCTTCCAATTGCGTTGGAAAGTAGACATCCAGGGCTTTCCAGAAATATATAATAGTCCATACTTTGGCCAAGAATAGACGATGTAAACTGGCGTTCAACGCCAGCTTTCTACCCAAATCTGGCGTCCAGCGCCAGAAAAGGAGCCAAAACCAGAGTTGAACGCCCAAACTGGCACAAAAGCTGGCGTTCAACTCCACAAATGGCCTCTGTACGTGCAACACTCAAGCTCAGCCCAAATACACACCAAGTGGGGCCAGGAAGTGGATTTATGCATCAAGTACTTACTCATGTAAACCCTAGTGCAAGGGTGATGCCTCCAGACGATTAGCCGTGCCGTGACAGGGCATTGGATCATTTTCCCGTGAGATGACTGAAAGTAGCCATTGACAATGGTGATGTATCACATAAAGCCAGCCATGGAAAGGAGTAAGACTGATTGGATGAAGATAGCAGGAAAGCAGAGGTTCAGAGGAACGAAAAGCATCTCCACCCGCTTATCTGAGATTCTTACCAATGAATTACATAAGTATCTCTATCCCTATTCTATTATATAATATTCGAAAACACCATTATCACTTTATATCTGCCTGACTGAGATTTACAAGGTGACCATAGCTTGCTTCATACCAACAATCTCCGTGGGATTCGACCCTTACTCACGTAAGGTATTACTTGGACGACCCAGTGCACTTGCTGGTTAGTTGTACCGAAGTTGTGACAATTATGAATTAAGATCAGAGCACCAAGCTTTGGAGCCATTACCAGGATTTGTTCGAGCCTGGAGATCACAATTTCGTGCACCACTCATCAACCCAAGTTTTTGGCGCCGTTGCCGGGGATTGTTCGAGTTTGGACAACTGACGGTTCATCCTGTTGCTCAGATTAGGTAATTTTCTTTTTATTTTATTTTCAAAAATTTTTCAAAAAATATTTCAAAATTTTCTCATCTATTTTCGAAAAAAAAAATATAAAAAAAATGTTTTCAAATATTTTTATTCAAAATTTTTAAGAATGAATTCTAGTGTTTCATGAAGCATGTTGAAGCCTGGCTGGCTGTAAAGCCATGTCTATTCCTTTGGGAATGAGTATGTCAGGCATGTCATATCTGAATTACATGCTGAAGCTTGGCTGGCCATTGGCCATGTCTAGTGTTTTGGACCGGAGCTTTCATTGAAAGCTTGGCTGGCTAGTGAGCCATGTCAAATTCCTGGACTGAAGCTTTAGACTAAGAATGCAAGATTCCTGGAATTCATATTAAAAATTTTGGAATCCTTATTTTCCCTTTTCAATAAATTTTCGAAAAAAATCCAAAAAAATTATAAAATCATAAAAATCAAAAATATTTTCTGTTTCTTATTTGAGTCTTGAGTCATATCATAAGTTTGGTGTCACTTGCATATGCATCTTGCATTTTTTCGAAAATATCATGCATTCATAGTGTTCTTCATGATCTTCAAGTTGTTCTTGGTAAGTCTTCTTGTTTGATCTAGATGATTTTTTGTTTTGTGTCTTTTCATGTTTATCATATGCATTCTTGAATTCTTAGTGCGTAAGCATTAAAGAATTCTAAGTTTGGTGTCTTGCATGTTTTCTTTGCATTAAAAGTCTTTCAAAATTGTGTCTATGATGTTCATCTTGGCATTCAAAGTGTTCTTGGTGTTCATCTTGACATTCATAGCATTCTTACATGCATCACATGTTTTGATCTTTTTCAAAATTTGTTTCAACTAACTAACTAACTTTTTGTTTGTTTCTTAACTTTTTCAAAACTACCTAACTAACTCTCTCTCTCTCATTTTCGAAAATATCTTCTCCCTTTTTCAAAATTTCTTTTTAATTTATTAATTATTTTAATTTTTAATTTTTAAATCTTAATTTTCGAAAATCACTAACATTTTTTAAAAACTATTTTCAAAAATCACTAACTCCTTTTCAAAATTAATTTTCGAAAATTCCCTCCTTCTCTCTCATCTTATTTTATTTATTTATTCATCTACTAACATCTCTTCCTCACATCATCACCAAATTCGAACCCCCTCCTCTATCTGTGTTCGAATTTCTTCTTCTCTTCTTTTACTAACAATAAGGAACCTCTTTACAGTGACATAGAGGATTCCTCTTCTTTTCCTTTTTCTTTCCTCTTTCTTATGAGCAGGGACAGAGAAAAAGGCATTCTTATTGAAGTTGATCCAGAACCTGAAAGGACTCTGAAGATAGCTTGGGAAAGATACAAACAGTTGACCAAAAAGTGTCCTTCTGACATGCTTTCAGAATGGACCATCCTGGATATATTCTATGATGGTTTATCTGAGCTATCAAAGATGTCACTGGACACTTCTGCAGGTGGATCCATTCACCTAAAGAAAACGCCTGCAGAAGCTCAAGAACTCATTGACATGGTTGCTAATAACCAGTTCATGTACACCTCTGAAAGGAATCCTGTGAATAATGGGAAGCCTATGAAGAAGGGAGTTCTTGAAGTTGATACTTTGAATGCCATATTGGCTCAGAATAAAATATTGACTCAGCAAGTCAATATGATCTCTCAGAGTCTGCATGGAATGCAAGCTGCATCCAACAGTACTCAAGAGGCTTCTTATGCAGAAGCAGCTTATGATCCTGAGAACCCTGCAATAGCAGAGGTAAATTACTTAGGTGAACCTTATGGAAACACCTATAACTCATCATGGAGAAATCACCCCAATTTCTCATGGAAGGATCAAAAGCCTCAACAATGCTTTAATAATGGTGGAAGAAATAGGTTTAACAATAATAAACCTTTTCCATCATCCACTCAGCAACAGACAGAGAACTCTGAACAAAATGCTTCTAATTTAGCAAATCTAGTCTCTGATCTATCTAAAGCCACTGTGAGTTTCATGAATGAAACCAGGTCTTCCATTAGAAATTTGGAAGCACAAGTGGGCCAGCTGAGTAAAAGGATCACTGAAATCCCTCCAAGTACTCTCCCAAGCAATACAGAAGAGAATCCAAAAGGAGAGTGCAAGGCCATTGACATAAGCACCATGGCCGAACCTGTGAAGAGAGGAGAGGACGTGAATCCCAAGGAGGAAGACCTCCTGGGACGTCCAGTGGTCAATAAGGAGCTTCCCTCTGAGGAACCAAAGGACTCTGAGGCTCATCTAGAGACCATAGAGATTCCATTGAACCTCCTTATACCCTTCATGAGCTCTGATGAGTATTCCTCTTCTGAGGAGAATGAGGATGTTACTGAAGGACGTCTAGTGATCAACAAGGAGTTTCCCTTTGAGGAACCAAAGGAATCTGAGGCTCATCTAGAGACCATAGAGATTCCATTGAACCTCCTTATGCCCTTCATGAGCTCTGATAAGTATTCCTCTTCTGAAGAGAATGAAGATGTTACTGAAGAGCAAACTGCCAAGTTTCC
>NC_029793.2:44088182-44102341 GCF_000816755.2 Arachis ipaensis | reverse complement strand
TGATTGGATGAAGATAGCAGGAAAGCAGAGGTTCAGAGGAACGAAAAGCATCTCCACCCGCTTATCTGAGATTCTTACCAATGAATTACATAAGTATCTCTATCCCTATTCTATTATATAATATTTGAAAACACCATTATCACTTTATATCTGCCTGACTGAGATTTACAAGGTGACCATAGCTTGCTTCATACCAACAATCTCCGTGGGATTCGACCCTTACTCACGTAAGGTATTACTTGGACGACCCAGTGCACTTGTTGGTTAGTTGTACCGAAGTTGTGACAATTATGAATTAAGATCAGAGCACCAAGCTTTGGAGCCATTACCAGGATTTGTTCGAGCCTGGAGATCACAATTTCGTGCACCACTCATCAACCCAAGTTCCCACAATTCCTCACACTTAAGTGACACACAATCTTTATCTTAAGCTACCCAAAGATTCAAATGGGGTATTCATTGTGTTTTTTTTGTTTAAAGCTATTGATGTTGTAATATAAAGAACAAATGGGGATTAAAAGGCTCAAAGTGGCAAACAAGGATAATTGAAATGGTGGGCTATTTGAGATAAGTGAGCTAATAACAATCAATGGCCTCAATCATATGTATGCATGCAAATACACTAAACAATGGACATACAGAATGGAAAAAACCATAGATTGCAATCATAGAGAAGAAAACACACAAGAATAAAATTTATGGTTAAATAATATAACCATATAATTAAGCTCAAAATCTCACAGGTTGTGTGTTCTTAGCTATAAACCATGTTCCAAATTACAATCTTCAAACAAGTTTAACAAAAAAGTTTTTAATTTAAATTAGTGAAATACTATGAAATAGGGTCTTGAAAAGAAACTCATTACTTTAACCAAGCGAAACATACATGCAAACAATTATTATCATGTAATCTATCCTATCTAACAAAATAAAATAAAATATAATATTGGTGTTAAGAGAGAGGGATTACCTTCGGAAGTCAGGGACTGACCTCCCCACACTTAAGGCCTGGCACGGTCCTCCGTGCCGTCAGTAAGGAGCAAAGTAGGGTCGGAAGCATCGCCTTCGCTGTCTGGCTCGCCATGGCTCCCTGTGCTACTGGATGAGGGGGAGTCCAGGGTGTCCTTCTATTTCGGAGGTGGGTGGGTACCAACTATGAGGTCCTTCAGATAGTTGTATTGGTGCTTGTTACGGCACTCCATTTGCTCCATCCGCCGGTCTTGTCGGTCGAACCTCTCAAGGATCTGAAAGAACATCTGATGGGTGGATGGTGCTTGTGGTGTGGATGATGGTGGAGTAGAAGAAGGAGAAGTATCCAAAGATGGGCCTGCAGGCCGGCTCGCAGAGGGAATTGGTGGTCTGATGTACTTTCCATGCGGGACATACTGACCGACCCTTGGGATCATGACCTTCGTGTCTCCTGCCCGATAGGACACACCTGCTGCAGAGACTAAATCTGAAATCAATGCGGGGAAAGGCAGGTTGCCCGCTAACTACATGTGTCCTATGACCTGCCGGATGTGTCGGGGCAGGTTAAGAGGTTGCTCTGTCAGGATGCACCAGATGAGAACAGCCATGTTCGCGGTAAAGGTGGACTCGTGAGTGCTCGGAAAGATATAGTGGGACATAATCTGTGCCCACACGCGAGCCTCCAAGGTAAGTGATTGGGCTGAGATGCTCTTGGATTTTGACCGATGCTGCCCATAAATCCAGGTGCTGCCAGGTTGGGCTATAACTCCAAGGACACCATCTCAGTCAAACTGATACATCTGGCGCTTAAGAGAGGCTTCTTGATAAGCATCCAGTCCCTCTGGGCTAGGTGAAAGATCCAGTGCTCGCTGTATGGCACTCTCGGAGACAGGAACTTGCTCTGACGAACATAGACAGACTACAGAGTTGGCGAGTGGAAGTTAGCGTAGAATTCAACTACCCATAATAGGTTAACCCCTCGTGGCTGCCTTCTTAAAAATCCCCATTGTCTCCTCTCGATGCGGGACTCCACAAAATTAACAAAGTGTGTTGGGACATTGAGTAGATGTTCATTATTGCAGTTACTCTCAGCTAGGATGGGGAACATCTGCTCGTAGTAACAGTTGGTGAACCGGGTGGAGTCCCGTGCAGGAAAGGCTTTCTCCGCTTCATCAACTTTGATGATCCTCTTCACCCGCTTTGTTGGCGGTTGGACGCTAGTAGATGGTTGCGCCTTAGCCAGAGTTCTCTTGGTTCCTCTCTTTGCCGGTGTCTTATCAGCAGCCTTCTCTTTTCTTTTCTTGGTACCCATGCCTAAGGAAGAAAGAAAGAGGGAGAATGTTAAATATAGATAACTAAAAAACCGGAAGGAAGAAATTCCAAGTGATAATGAATGCCAAAGAAAAGATGATAGCTTAAATACATGGTAGCTACAACATGTAGGTAAGACATCAATTAAGAGCAAGAAGGCAATTCATATTAATTAGATGTAAGAGGGTAAAAGCATGCAAGTACTAGGCATGAGAAGCATAAATCAAGCATCAATTATTAGATGTGCCAAATTAAAGAGCACTTGTATGATGACAATTGTGAATGATAATCCCAATACATGTGGAGTACAAATGTTGTGAAAAAGAGGCATTCAAGTAAAAGAGTAAAAGAAAATAGGATTCAAAATGCCATAAGAGCTTTTTCACAAACACTTGGTGTGCAAGTTAAAATAATAATGAAAATAATGAATCCAGTATATGAGAGCCAAATTTAAATGTCAATTGTCAAATCACTCCTCATAAGATCCACAAGCTCAATTATAATAAGGTACTACCCAAATAAAGTTCCAACACCAACATAAAAATGCATGAAAAAGAAACCATAAATAACTATGCTAAAAGAAAAATTGAGAAGAAAGAAAAATAATTGAATGCAAAAATTAAAAGAAGAATGGAAGAGTAGATGGGAGGAAGAAAAGAACCTTAGGTTGAAGATGAAAAAGGGAAGAAGAAAGTAGTAGATAGTAAAAAGGAATAAAGAGGAAAGAAGAAAGAAGAAAGAAGGAAGAATAAGGATTGGAAAAGAATTAGGATTGGGAGGGGGATAATTGAAATCTAGCAGCGTACTGGTTTAATTGTGCGTCGCATGCGACGCGTACGGGTGCATCACGCGTATGCGTGGGTCGCGCAATATTGATAATGACGCATAAGTGTCTGGCACGCGTGCGCGTGCCTTTGGTTGTGCGAATCATGCGAAGGCAACCCTGAGCACGCACAACTCTCGGGTTGAAATGCATGAGAGCCAAAAAACATACGACGCGTGCGCTTCAGGCACGCGCACACGTGGATAGCGACATAGTGAAAATGACGTGCATGCGTCAGGGACACGTATGCGTGATGGAGTTTGTGCTTCTAGCACAGTTCCAGCCCCAAACCATCACAACTCTCTGTTCAAGCACCAATTTATGCCGATTTCCAGGGTCACGCGTACGCGTCAGGGACGCTTACGTGTGGGCTGCTGAAATCGCAAGCAACGCGCACGCGTGAGGTACGCGTACACGTGGGCAAAGCACGCTTCCAGCGCCACACCAATTTGTGCGCAAAGCACCCTTCCAACGCCACACCTGCCCAACTCTCTGTTTACTTCCTTGGTGTTGCGAATTCACGCATGACGCGCACGTGTCAGGGACGCTTGCGCGTCGAACACATTTTTTTTATGCAGAATGCAGGTGATTATGCAAAAATTATGAATGAACATTGATAAAAACAAAATAAAATAAAACTAGGAATGAAAAGGAACGATCATACCGTGGTGGGTTGTCTCCCACCTAGCACTTTGCTTTTACATCCTTAAGTTGGACGGTCCACAAGCTTAGTCTTCTTCTGTGGGTGGATCCTCCAAGAGGAAGATCTTTAGCTCCTTGTTGTGCTTCATCTTCTCACCATGATACAGCTTTAAGCGATGTCCATTGACCTTGATGAATTTGGAACTTGAAAGATGACTCAGGTGAGAGACTCCGTATGGTTCTGCCTTTTCCACTCTATAGGGGCCTTCCCACCTTGATTGCAGCTTGCCTTGCGTGAGCCTCAATCTGGAGTTGTAAAGGAGAACCAGCTCCCCAGGTCTGAACTCTCTTCTCTTGATATGTTTGTCATGCACAGCTTTCACCTTCTCTTTATAGCCTGGAGTTGCATATGCTTCGAGTCAAAGGTTCTCCGGTTCTGCTAGTTGTATCTTCCTTTCAGCACCGGCTTTCTCAAATCCCATGTTGCATTCCCTTACAGCCCAGAAAGCCTTGTGTTCCACCTCCACTGGGAGGTGGCAAGCCTTTCCGTAGACTAGGCGGAAGGGACTCATTCCGATGGGTGTCTTGTATGCTGTCCGATAAGCCCAAAGCGCGTCTACAAGCCTGGTGCTCCAATCCTTCCTATGAGGCTTGACAATATTCTCTAGTATGTGCTTTATATCCTTGTTAGACACCTCTGCTTGCCCATTGGTCTGAGGATGGTAAGCTGTTGCTACCTTGTGAACAATGCTATGTTTCTTCAGTAGACCTGTTAATCTCCTGTTACAAAAATGAGTGCCTTGATCACTCATGATTGCTTGTGGTGATCCAAAGCGACAGATAATATGGTTTCTAACAAAGGAGACAACAACGTTAGTATCATCAGTACGGGTAGAAATTGCTTCCACCCATTTAGAAACATAATCTACAACTAACAATATGTATAAGAAACCACTAGAGTTTGGAAATGGACCCATGAAGTCAATGCCCCAAACATCAAAAATTTCACAAAACAACATAAGTTGTTGGGGCACCTCATCCCTCTTGGATATATTTTCAAACCTTTGGCATGGGGAACAAGATTTACAGAAGACAGTGGCATCCTTAAAAAGAGTGGACCACCAGAATCTACAGTCTAAAATTTTTCTAGCTGTTCTTTGAGGACTAAAATGTCCACCACTCTCAAAAGAGTGGCAGGCCTCTAAAATTGACTGGAATTCTGATTGAGGTACACACCTTCTAATTATCTGGTCAGCATCATACCTCCATAAATATAGATCATCCCATATATAATATTTGGACTTGCTTTTCAGCTTGTCCCTTTGATGCTTAGTAAAATTGGGAGGGAAGGTATGACTAACTAGATAATTAGCTATAGGTGCATACCAAGGAACTACCTCAGATATTGCATGCAAGCTATCAAATGGAAAAGCATCATTGATAGGATGGAGTCACTCTTAATGTGCTCTAGGCGACTCAAGTGGTCCGCCACTAAATTCTGGGAACCACTTCTATCTTTGATTTCTAAATTAAATTCTTGCAGCAACAATATCCAACGTATTAACCCTGGTTTGAACTCTTTTTTAGCTAATAAATATTTTAGAGTGGCATGGTTTGAGTATACTACCACCTTAGTTCCAAGTAAGTAGGCTCGGAATTTATCCAGAGCAAAAACAATAGCCAGAAGCTCTTTTTCAGTGGTAGTATAATTAGACTGAGCAGCGTCTAAGGTCCTAGAAGCATAGGCAATTATGAAAGGGTCCTTACCTTCGCGCTCAGACAGCGCCGCTCCTATCGCATGGTTGGAGGTGTCACACATAATCTCAAATGGCTGGCTCTAGTCTGGCCCTCTCACAATCAAAGCTTGAGTCAAGGCAATCTTCAGCTTATCAAACGCTTCCATGCAGTCCTCACTCAACTCGAACTCAACATCTTTCTGCAGCAGTCTGGATAAACGCAATGCTACCTTACTGAAATCCTTGATAAATCTCCGGTAGAAACCTGCTTGACCAAGGAACGAACGGACTTCCCTCACGGAGGAGGGGTAAGGTAAACTAGAAATGACATCTACCTTTGCTGGATCAACTGAAATACCAGTATTAGAAACAACATGTCCTAGACAATACCTTGTTTTACCATAAAATGACATTTTTCAAAATTTAATATAAGGTTTGAACTAACACACTGGTCTAATACTCTAGATAAACTATCCAAGCAAAGATTAAATGAATCACCATACACACTAAAGTCATCCATGAAAACTTTCATACAGCTCTCAAGAAAATCTAAGAAAATGCTCATCATGCATCTTTGAAACATAGCTGGTGCATTACATAAGCCAAAAGGCATCCTCTTGTATGCATACTGATGAGCGGATAATTTATACCCTTTTTGGCATTATTTTTACATAGTTTTTAGTATGTTTTAGTTACTTTTTATTATATTTTTATTAGTTTTTATGTAAAAATCACATTTCTGGACTTTACTATGAGTTTGTGTATTTTTCTGTGATTTCAAGTATTTTCTGGCTGAAATTGAAGGACCTGAGCAAAAATCTGATTCAGAGGCTGAAAAAGGACTGCAGATACTGTTGGATTCTGACCCTTCTGCACTTGAAGTGAATTTTCTGGAGCTACAGAAGTCCAATTGACGCGCTCTTAATTGCGTTGGAAAGTAGACATCTTGAGCTTTCCAAAAATATATAATAGTCTATACTTTTCCCGAGATTTGATAGCCCAAACTGGCGTTCAAACGCCCACTATTGACCCTTTTCTGGAGTAAAATGCCCAAACTGGAGTTAAACGCCCAAACTGGCACCCAAGCTGGTGTTTATCTCCAAGAATGGCCTATTCACGTGAAAGCTTCAATGCTCAGCACAAGCACACACCAAGTGGGCCCGGAAGTATACTTCTGCACTATCTGCACTTAGTTACTCATTTTCTATAAACCTAAGTTACTAGTTTAGTATAAATAACACTTTTTACTATTGTATTCACATCTTTGGATGAACTTTATCATCTTAGGACTTGGTGGCTGGCCATTTGGCCATGCCTAGACTATTTTCTCTTATGTATTTTTTACGGTGGAGTTTCTACACCTCATAGACTAAGGTGTGGAGCACTGCTGTTCTTCATGAATTAATGGAAGTACTATTGTTTTTCTTTCAATTCACACTTACTTCTTCTCCAAGATATACTCTTGTACTTAATTCAGTTAAGTCAGAATGAAGGGGTGACCCGTGACAATCACCCACTATCTTCGTTACTCGCTTAGCCAAGATCTGCGTACTTGACAACCACAAGCGGTCTACATGATGTTCAACGTAGTCATTAGACGACAGCCAGAGTATATTCTCTTGGGTCTCTAATCCACGGACTGAGTCCATGAGATTAGGATCTTCGTGGTATAGGTTAGAACCATTGGCAGCATTCTTGAGATCCGAAAAGTCTAAACCTTGTCTGTGGTATTCCAAGTAGGATATGGGAAGAGATGACTGTGAAGAGCTTCAAACTTGCGAATGTTGGGTGCAGTGATAGTGTGCAAAAGGATAAAGGTCCTATTCCGACGCTAGTGAGAACCGACAGATGATTAGCCGTGCGGTAGCTGTACCTGGTATTTTTCATCCGAGACGAGAAATCCGACAGTTAATTGTGCAGAGATTGTACCTGGTATTTTTCATCCGGAAGGATCATACAGCTTGTCATGGAAGGGAGCACGCATGATTGGAAGAAGACAATAGGAAAGCAGAGGTTTAGAAGCAACAAAGCATCTCCAAACGCTTATCTGAAATTTCCACCAATGAATTACATAAGTATCTTTATTTTATTTTATGTTTTATTTATCTTTTAATTATCAAAACTCATAACCAATTGAATCCGCCTGACTGAGATTTACAAGATGACCATAGCTTGCTTCAAACCGATAATCTCCGTGGGATCGACCCTTACTCACGTAAGGTATTACTTGGACGACCCAGTGCACTTGCTGGTTAGTTGTGCGGAGTTGTGAAAAGTATGAATCACAATTTTTTGCATCAAGTTTTTGGACCGAAGCTTTAGACCAACATTGCACGAATCCTGGAATTCTTATTAAAAATTTTGAATTTCTTTATTTTCTTTTTTCAAAATAATTTCAAAAAAATTACAAAAAAAATTTAATAAAACCATAAAAACTAAAAATTTTGTGTTTCTTGTTTGAGTCTTGTGTCAAATTTTAAGTTTGGTGTCAATTGCATGTTTTTCTTTTTTCTTAAATTTTCGAAAATATATGCATTGTGTTCTTCTTTGATCTTCAAGTTGTTCTTGATAATTTTCTTTGTTTAATCTTGTGATTTTCTTGTTTTGTGCTTTTTGTTATTTTTCATATGCATTTTCGAATTCATAGTGTCTAAACATTAAAAATTTCTAAGTTTGTTGTCTTGCATGTCTTTCTTTTCTTAAAAAAATTTTCAAAAATATGTTCTTGATGTTCATCATGATCTTTAAAGTGTTCTTGGTGTTCATCTTGACATTCAAAGTGTTCTTGCGTGCATTATTTGTTTTGATCTTAATTTTTTATGTCTTGTGTCATTTTGTTGTTTTTTCTCTTTCGTCATTAATTCAAAAATAAAAAATAATATCTTTCCCTTATCTTACTCATAAATTTCGAAATTTTGAGTTGATTTGGTCAAAAATTTTTAAAATTTAGTTGTTTCTTGTTAGTCAAGTTAAAATTTCAATTTAAAAATCTTATCTTTTCAAATCTTTTTCATTTTTCATTTTTTATATTTTCGAATATCTTAAATAAATTTTTAAAATCTTTTTCTTAATTTTATTTCACATTTTCGAAATTATTGCTAACATTTAATGTTTTGATTCAAAAATTTCAAGCTTGTTACTTTCCTATTAAGAAAGGTTCAATCTTTAAATTCTAGAATCATATCTTTTAGTTTTTTGTTAGTCAAGTCATTAACTTTAATTTCAAAAATCAAATCTTTTTAATTTCTTTTTCAAATCTTTTTCAAACTAAATTTCAATCATATCTTTTTCAAAACTTAATTTCAAAATCTTTTTCTAACTTCTTATTTATTTTCAAATCTTTTTCAATTAACTACTTGACTTTTTGTTTGTTTTACTATTTCTTATCTTTTTTTAAAACCACTTAACTACTATTCTCCCTCTAAATTTCGAAAACCACTAACAACTTTTTCAAAATTCTTTTTAATTAACTAATTGTTTTAAATTCTAATTTTATTTTATTTCTTTTCTTAAATTTCAAATTCTAACTTATAATTAAAATAAAAATAAAAATATTTTTCTTTTCTTTTAAACTAATATTCGAATACTCTCTCTCTCTCTCTCTCTCTCTTATCTCTTTCTATTTATTTATTTAATTACTAACACTTCTCTTATTCTTAAAATTCGAACCCTTTCCCTCTCTCTGTGTTCGAATTCTCTTTATTCTCTCTCTACCTCATTTTTCTATTTTTCTATTCTTCTACTCACATAAAGGAATCTCTATACTGTGACATAGAGGATTCCTCTTCTTTTTATTCTCTTCTTTTTCATATGAGCAGGAACAAGGATAAGGACATCATTGTTGAAGCTGATCCTGAACCTGAAAGGACTCTGAAGAGGAAGCTAAGAGAAGCTAAAGCACAACACTCTGGAGAGGACCTTATAGAATTTTTCGAAAAAGAAGAAGACATGGCAGCCGAACCCAATAACAATGGTGGAGATGCAAGGAAGATGCTTGGTGACTTTACTGCACCAACTTCTGACTTCTTTGGAAGAAGCATCTCAATTCCTGCAATTGGAGCAAACAACTTTGAGCTTAAACCTCAATTAGTTTCTCTAATGCAGCAGAATTGTAAGTTTCATGGACTTCCATTGGAAGATCCTCATAAGTTCTTAGCTGAAGTCTTGCAAATCTATGACACTGTTAAGATCAATGGGGTTAATCCCGAGGTCTACAGACTTATGATTTTCTCCTTTGCTGTAAGAGACAGAGTTAGGATATGGTTGGACTCACAACCTAAAGAAAGCCTGAACACTTGGGAAAAGTTGGTCAATGCTTTCTTGGCCAAATTCTTTCCATCTCAAAAGTTGAGCAAGCTTAGAGTGGAAGTCCAAACCTTCAGACAGAAGGAAGGTGAGTCCCTCTATGAAGCTTGGGAAAGATACAAGCAATTGATCAGAAGGTGTCCTTCTGACATGCTTTCAGAATGGAACATCTTATGTATATTCTATGATGGTCTGTCTGAATTGTCCAAGATGTCATTGGACCATTCTGCTGGTGGATCTCTTTATCTAAAGAAAACGCCTGCAGAAGCCCAGGAACTCATTGAGATGGTTGCAAATAACCAGTTCATGTATACTTCTGAAAGAAATCCTGTGAATAATGGGACGACTCAGAAGAAAGGAGTTCTTGAGATTGACACTCTGAATGCCATATTGGCTCAGAACAAAATATTGACTCAGCAAGCCAATATGATTTCTGATGAGCGGATAATTTATACGATTTTTGGCATTATTTTTAAGTAGTTTTCAGTATGTTTTAATTACTTTTTAGTATATTTTATTAGTTTTTATTCAAAATTCACATTTCTGGACTTTACTATGAGTTTGTGTGTTTTTCTATGATTTCAGGTATTTTCTAGCTAAAATTGAGGGACTTCAGCAAAAATATGATTCAGAGGCTGAAGAAGGACTGCAGATGCTGTTGGATTCTGACCTCCCTGCACTCGAAATGGATTTTCTGGAGCTACAGAAACCCAATTGGCGTGCTCTCAATTGAGTTGGAAGGTAGACATCCAGGGCTTTCCAGCAATATATAATAGTCCATATGTAACACCCTAACTACCAAAGCTCACACTTTCGGCTGCGCGACTCTGATAGTTCGGACATTACGACGACTTTATATTATTTAATACTAAAATATGAGCCTGTTTAAAACTTTAAATCGCAATACCGATCCAAAAATACTTTCATCCAATATCATACATCCATAAATACCATACAACTTACAAAACTCATAAAGAGTACATCCATATAAATGCATATGATGCATGCCTGTCCCTAGTGGCTGATGATATCATCTGTCGGTTACCAAGCCAACCCGACGTGTCCGGTAGCTAACCCGGACATAGTCTCTCTGTTGTGCTTTATTATCATTAGAGGGTGTCTGCGCCCTGTCGCCATTAGAGGGTATCGGTGCCCTGTCACCCTTACAACCAGGGAGAAAACACAAGCATACTCGCATACAACATTCATCTCAGCCATCCGGCTTAAGTTCACAATTCATTCAATTGCATACATGCATTTATACTCAACCATGGATCACCATCCATCTCAGCCATCCGGCTCATGGTTCAATTCAGAACCAGCCAATTTATCAATAAATACAGCCCTTCGGCTTAAGTTCATAATTCATAATCAGTCATATGGCTCACAACTCATTCGGCAATCAGCCATAGTTCAATAGCATACACGGCCATTCTGGCTCACAACAAAACAACACTTCCACCATTCAACATCATCAAATTCATAAAACCGGCATTTAAGCCATAAATCACTTTTCTCAAGCCATTTCACTTTGAAATCAAATTTCAACTCTTTTTAGCCTTGGCTTTAAAGACCTCATTTCTCAAATCATCTCAGGCTCATAAGCCAAATTTACTCAAAGTGAGTTCCCTTTTTAAAACAAAGCCACTCTTGGCATTCTCTTTCCAAAACTTCCAAAACCATGGAAAGTTAAAGATTCTTTTTGGGAACATTCAAAATCACCCATCCAACAATGGGATTTTATAACAAAAGTTTCTTGCCAGAGTCCCAAGTCTTTAGGGAAGGTCAACTTATATAAATTCCTTAAAATTCATTGAAACTTTTAAAATCATAGATTCCCGGTTCAAGTAAACAAAACTGAATTTATTATGAAACCGATCATACAAAATCACAAGTTCCAACCCGGTCCAAAAACCAACTCATTTGAAACGGAACCGGTTCATTTGAATCAAACCACTTTCAAGTTTCTTTTTGGAACCCATTTTTCTAGCTCTTCCAAAATGCCTCAAACTTGATTACTCAATCAAAAGTCTAAATTCCTTTAAAATCACTAAAAGCTCCTTTTTATATTGAAATCAATATTAGAGCATCATTCTTTCCTTCAGTGATTCAAACTGTACAAATAGTTCGTTTCTAAATAAGCCGAACTCAACGCATAAAGTAAATTAAATAAATTAAGCTTGAAAACATAAATATCCTCTTAATAAATCAATTAATACAATTTCTCAAATCCAACCCTTTTTAAATAACTTTACAAACAAGAGTAGAATTTTGTAGAAATTTCGGCAGCACCTCCCCTAAAACTTGGACTTTTGCCACCCGGTTCGGGTCCCAACTAAACCGATTCTCATTCCTTTTTAATAGCCCAAAACCAGAAATCAATTCAAAAGCAAACTAAATCCAACTTTCCGTCTCAACTCGAAATCCAAGGCAGCTTCAAAGCACAGCCCCACACATTTTCGCAGCAGCATAAACAGCTCTAAATTACAACAAGCAACCTCAGTTACTAAACTCTAAGAACATTAATACCGTAAGGGCTTTAATACACGTACGGGACACTAACGTAGGGCTTTCAAAACATAATTTCTTACCGGAATTTCAACACGAAGCAGCTGCGATTTTGAACCGGCCCGACAGCAGCTCCGGCGGCGGCCAGAAGCTCTGGTGGATCAACTATAAAAATCACGCAGCATCAAAACCTTCTCAAAGTCCAAAAAGGCAGAAACCTCAAATAAAAAATTATTTAATCCAAACCATATAAAAATCCTTATTATTTCACAACTACCAATTTTATAATTTGAATATAGAAAATAATCCAATAATTGTAAAATTGGATAATAATCTCAATTTATTTCAAATTCAATAAATCAAAACTTGCTTTAATTTTCTTTAATAAAGAAATTTCCGAAATTAAAGATACAGAAACACTGAATTTGAAATTAGCTAATGATAGCCCTTTTTCAAAGGTTTTGGGTCTTACATTCTACCCACCTTATAAAAATTTTCGCCCTCGAAAATTGATACAAAATGAAAGAAATTTCATAACAGTTCACCCTTGAACACATTTAAGGAAGAAGCAAAAATTTCTCATCATATAAACATATATATGATTTTCAAATATTTTGATTGTCATATGCATAAGGGTGCAAAGGTAGGAGTGTGATTACAAAGCAAACGTTACAAGGGGCTCCATAGCACAGCGGCAATCCTTGGGCGATGACGCGCGCGACGGAACGCACGGCCTCCCTCTCCCCGCAGCTCTCTCCCTCTTCATGTGAACTTTTCCCCTCTTGGGATCCAGCTGCTGCAACGTTCCTCTCTCCCAACTTAGCGATGACAGTGGCGCGGTGGTGCGACGGCTAGACGGCGATCTGAGGCAGGGAGGCTCGGCCGCACGAACAGAACCTTTCCTCCGCCGATCTCCCTCTCTCACAGTCGCACAGTCTCTCTCCTCTGTGTTCTCTCCTTCGCGACGGCAAGGGCCGCGAGACGCGGCGGATTGGACAGTGACGCGACGGCACACTCTCTTCTCTCTTCACTCGGTGCGCCATGGCGGCGGCAAGGTGGCAGCTGGACGAGGCGACGGCGGCGCGACGGCGACGCCCCTCCTTCCCCTCTTCCTTTCTGATTCCCATGTCTGTTTTCTTTCTTTCCTTCCTCAGATAGTTGTGTGTGTGTGTGCTTAGAGTAGGGTGGCGGCTGTTGCTGCATAGTTAGGGAGCTGGGCGGCGGCGGTAGTGAGGCCAGCCACCATCGCCCCTCCTCTCTTCCCCACTCCTTCTCCGTTTTGCTACTGTTGCTATGTATTGGTTTGAGGAAAAAGGGGGGAGCATTTGTGTTGCTGCCGCTGGGTTGGGGGAGAAGGTAACCGGGTCACGGGTTATGGTTTCAGGGTTAGGGTTTCATTTTCAAAATTAGGGTTAAGGGCATTATGGTAATTTCACATAAAATTGGGAATAATATAGTAATTGAAACCCAAATTAAATCCAACACTATTTGTACATAGAAAATACTATTTGCTCATCAATTTTACAAATTATTTTCAATAAAATGCCCAAATCCAATAACTAGAAATAATATAATTAAATCATTTATTTTCCAAAGTAGCAGTATTAATATTTAAAATATTAATTATTTAATCCAAACCATATAAAAATCCTTATTATTTCACAACTACCAATTTTATAATTTGAATATAGAAAATAATCCAATAATTGTTAAATTGGATAATAATCTCAATTTATTTCAAATTCAATAAATCAAAACTTGCTTTAATTTTCTTTAATAAAGAAATTTCCGAAATTAAAGCTACAGAAACACTGAATTTGAAATTAGCTACTGATAGCCCTTTTTCAAAGGTTTTGGGTCTTACA